>NW_003519471.1:37146-73226 GCF_000190715.1 Dictyostelium purpureum | reverse complement strand
CCCCAATCTCATCCCCAATCTCATCCCCAATCTCATCCCCAATTTCATCCACAACCTCAACCCCAATCTCATCCCCAATTCCATCCCCATTCTCATCCCCAATTTCATCCACAACCTCAACCCCAATATCATCCCCAATTCCATCCCCAATTTCATCCCCAATTTCATCCGCAACTCCATCCCCAATTTCATCCCCAATTCCATCCGCAACTTCAACCCCAATTCCATCCCCAATCTCATCCCCAATCTCATCCCCAATTCCATCCCCAATCTCATCCCCAATTCCATCTTCACCAACACCACAACTATTTCCAAAACCAAAATCTGGAGCAAGGGCAAGATCAAAAAAAACCCGAACTCCATTTCCAACACCTCAAACAACACATGTACCAAAAACTAAACAAAGATCAACACCCAAACAAACATTTAAACACAATTAAAACCAAAACTCATTTTATATTTCAAGGGGCACAATCACCTTATATACAACAAACAAGCCCAATACAGTATTATCATAACTCCAAGGTGTAACCACGATTTTTAAAAATTTTATTATTTCTTTTAATTTTTTTTTATTATATGTTTTTACATCAAACAATGCAAGTAAGTAAAATAGCTAGAATAAAATTTAAAAACATTAACATAAAAAATTATTAACATATATTTTTTAAGTTTATAATAAAGGTATTTTTGTTTGATGTGATTTAAATCATATTCGTTCAGCTTAGTTTCAAACAAATTTTAGAAAAATAATTTCAAATGTCATACCTGTTCAAACTCCATACTCTACATCATATATGTACCATAATGATAACAACCATAACAATAATTAGCTTCAATTTATAACCAAAATACAGTAGTATTAATAATAAAAAGTATTAAGATTTATTTAAACCAACTTAAAAAGAATTAATCAACTCTTATGAAATTTTTCAAACTGATTAAATATTTGATGCATATTATATCTATCAAATTTTCTTTGGCCAAGTAAATATGGTAGAACATAGAATAATATTAGATGAAGAAAATTTTTAGTTATCCCTATTTTAAGTTTGGTAAAGAAATTAAACCAACTCTCATGATCAATCCAATTACCATGGCATCAATTTTTTTAATTTATTACCCTCAGTTAATACATCAAATTCGAATGAAAATGTTGTGGTTTCATTCCTAAGGTCAACATCAAAATTAGAAATCTATGAGCCTCTTTATTTGAATAAATATCCACTTTTTGTTTATCAATTACCATCGGGAACATCCAACTTTTTCTTTACCAAGCATATTACAATTGTCAGCGAGCAAGTTACAACAGGCTCAGAGTAACCAGAACAACTTTCAAATGTATTAATTATTTCAAATCTTGTTGCCGTAGATTCTTACTGGGTTATTATTTAATTAGAAACGGTATATGAAATTATTTTCAACTCGATCGGACTAATCGAAAATTTTTTCAGTATTAGGATACTGAAACATCAAAAAATTTTAAAATAATAAATATAAAATTTTATATAATTTTATAAATAATAGAATTTGGGTGTAATTAATTTATTATTTAATTTTTTTTTTTTTTTTACTTTTTCCTCAATATAATTACAATATATTTATCTTTATTATAGCTTTTGAAAGTATTGAGAACAAAAAAAGATTTAAGTATAAACTTTATTTTTAAATTTTTAATTTTATATTTTATTTTTTAAATATTCTAAAAATACAATTTTAGTTATATATTTATTTTTACTATTACTATTTTTACTATAAAAAATTATAATTTTTATAATTATTTTTTATGGTTTTGTTATTTTTTTTATATATTTTTTTTTTTTTAATTTCTATTTATTATGATTATTATTATTTATTATTTATACATAGATGAAGGATCCCCTAAAAATACTAAAGTTTTAGATAGTTGGCCAATAATATCTTTTTGTTTATAGAGAGCCAATTGTTTAATAACTTTTGAAAGATTTTTAACAATTAAAAGATGAATATTACGAATATCTCTTTGAACTTCTTCTTTAGAGTTACCAGTGACATAGTTATCACTCTTATTTAATGATACATCGGTGAGTTGATCGAAATAGGCATTGAGACGGTTAACATTACCAATAATGAAACGATTAACTGGGATCATGAAAGATTCTTTTTGACCAAACTCGATACCATTGGCAAGATTTTGAAGTACTTTACCAATTAAAACCAAAGCTCTTGTGGCTTCTGGTCCTGGTTGCTCCTCAACTAAACCAGAAGTGTGTGGAGCTAAAATAGCAGGACAAAGGAAACGTAAAAAGATGAAACCACCAACGCTACTATATTTATTATCTGGGAATTTCTTTACAACTTCTTTTTGAAGATAATATGAAATCTCTCTTAGTGAAATTGGAAGGTATTCAACTGAATCAATAATTGCATCAGTGAATTTTTCACAAATTTGAATAAGATTCATCATATTGGTCATTAATTCTTCACTTCCTTCGTTAATTTTAGCTGGATCAACCTCGTAACCATTTGGATTTTCGATGATTTCACGTACTAATGGGGTGATATGTTTTTGAAGGTATGGCATACCCTTAAGTTTAGTGAAAGCAGTCATTAATTTAGTTGCTGTAGTATTAGAACGGAAAAGAGTTGATGGATTTGCTGTGGAGAGTACCTCTTGTTCTATACCAGCATGAATAATTGGTTTAATCTTGCCGAATGACTCAAAGATTCTACTTATTGATTCAATAGTTGGGCCTTGTTGATCGACTTGAGCTGGTGAAACTACACACTGAACTACTTGAAGTGATGGTGAAGCTAAAATTTCAACAAGATTATTGTATTGCTCTTCAATAAATGTATCGGTAAATTCATTTGAAGTTGGTGGATCCATTAAGAAACTCCAATCTGAATGTTCTAATTCGGTCATAATTTGGTATGGGTCAATGGTTTGTGGTTGTTTATTGACAGGTACAGTTAAAGTTTGAGCTGGTGGAGCTGGATGATGTTCTGTATTATCATTTGATAAATTAAATGGTTGATCTTTTGGAGTGGATGATAAAACACTATCGCCTACAACACCTGCAATAGCACTATGGGAAGCTGGTGAAGTTGACAATACAAGAGGTGATGGGGCTGATGATGGAGTAGTTGAAGTTGCAGCTTCGTTTTGTACAACAACAGCAGCAATACTAGATGGAGTGGAGGCAACGGAACTGGTTTGTGATGGTTTTACACCAGATAATGATGGAGTTGATGAGGCTGATGGGGCTGGTTTTTCACCTTTTTCGGCTGTAAAAGTAGTTGTAACAGTATCATGGATCGATTTAGCCCAATTATTTCTACTTTGTTGTCTAAAGTAAGTGTCTAAAGCGTCGAATGATGGTTTCATTGATTGGAATCTTTGAAGACCACGTTCATAATATTCTTGTTGAGCTTTCATACAGGCATAAAAGAGTTTTAATGATTTAGTTTGAATTGAAATGCCCTCTTTAAAGATTGCATCAAATTCGAATAATGTTTTATCTAAAGTCTTTTTGAGTGAAGCTACTTCCTTTTCAGCTTCAATCATTTTCTTTTCGGTTGGTTGAAGATTTTTAGCAAGTGAATAAAGTTTGTTTACTGCATTTTCGTATTCGGTATGAGATTCAAAAACACGCTTTCTCATTTCTACAATTAATGGAATAAAGTTTTCTAATTCATCGGCGACTGTTTGAAGTGGTTGTGCAAAAGATGTATGGGTACGAGTTGAGAGTTCGCTACGAAGGTAACCAATCTTTTTAATACTATTTGAGAATTGATCGATTGATGAAGCTAAAGCTGGATCAATATTACCATCAAAACAAGCTTTAACATTGATAAGATGTTCAGAGAAATGACCTTGTTCTTTGAATGAATCTGGTTCGACTTCGTAATATTTCTTTGATGATTTAATTATCTTTGTGCAAGTCTTTTTGAAGTTTTGTAAAGCTTCTAATTTTATATCGTATTCTTTGAGGAAAGTAGAATCTTCAGAGGCTGCGGTTGTTGTGACTGTTGGACTTGAAGTGAGATGTTGTTGTAATGAAGTTGGTGAGGATACAATATTGAGCATATTGGTAACTTTGGTAACTTTAATTTCCATTATACTATCGAGATCAACTAAACCACTATAATCGATGTGAGTAGTTTTAGTGTATTTAACCATACCATTGATAGATTTATGATAACGAGAAATAACATTCAATGGCTCCATTAAGAGGGAACGTAAATTAAATTCTTTTTGGTCATCATCGGTATCGAGTTTCTTTCTTTCCAAAGCAAGTTTTTCACATTCCTTGAGATAGCCAGCAATTGGAGCATTTTGTTTTTTACAAAGATTATCAAGGGTAGTAAGGGCCAATGGTAAATTTTCAAGATATTGAATAAAGGTATCTTCGGAGTGTTTAAAGTGATTTAAGAGAACATCTCCAACTTTCTTTTTATTTGACCAATTGGCGAATCTCTTGTTGATAACGTGAAGAACGGTACTATTGAGTGCGTATAATTTTTCGATTGTACCAAAGATAGTTCTAATTTCTTCTTCAGACAAGAAAATATATGGGAGGTTTTTCATTGGTTCTGGTAATTGATCACGATCACGGACTCTAAGTGGATTTAAAAAGATAGTTTGAATAATGTCGAGTGTTCTAACATAAGTTCTTTGAGTTTCTAATAATTTCCAACAGAATTTATCTCTAAATGATCTAGTTGTGTCAAATAATGCGATATTATAGTTTTCACCACATGATACTGAAATGAAAGTTGTTTTTGTTAATGATTCTATTTTCTTTGGTTTATTTTGATCACCAGCTTGATGGCCTAATTGACCAAATGAGTCTTTACCAGATGTAAAAATACGACCTGAATCGGTTAAGAAAGCAGTATGACGACCACCACAACTAATTTGACGAATGGATTGATTTCTAAGAGCTTCAACTAATTTTGGTGTTGATTCAGTTTGGTTATTACCATGACCCAACTCTTGACCAGTACCCCATGTATAGACATCACCACATTCAGAAATTGCAGCTGTTGAGTAATGACCACAACAAAGTTTATCAATATGAAGATATTTTAATGATGGAACCAAAGTTGGAATTGAAATAATACTTGCAGCACCCATAGCAGCACCGTTACCAAAAACTAAAACTTCTTTTGAGTTTGTTAAAACAGCACAATGAGTACTACCACTGGCAATTTGGAGAACATTATATTTTTCTAATGCTGTAACTGGCATTGGTTTACAATAACGTGTAGTATCTCCTAAACCCAATTGACCATATTCTGAACTACCCCAAGTGTAAACCTTACCATTCTTTGTAAGACAAATGGTATGTTTTTCACCACATTGAACTTGTGTAATCCAAAAGCTTGTTAATGATTGGATAACTTTTGGTTCCACTTGATTTTGTGTATCACCATGACCTAATTGACCTTCTTCACCGACACCCCTAAAAAAATAAAAATAATTAAAATAAATTCATGTAAAAATTATATTAATAAAATTTTCAACTTACCAAGTTAATAATTCACCATTTGCTCTAACAGCAGCACTATGATAGAAACCAATTGAAACTACAACGATATCAGTAAGTGACTCTAATTTAATTGGAAGTAATTGGTCTTCGATTTGTGGAATACCAAGGACTGGTACTGGAGGATTCTTAACTGAACCACGACCCCACATATAAACATCACCATTTTCGGTGAGAGCAGCGCTATAATATGAACCAGATGAAATACTGCAAATATCGGAAACATTAAAGTTTGGTAAACGTTCTGGTGTTGGTTGAGATTGCTCTTTTGAAGCGACTTTGAAACCCAATTTACAATTTGAAGCGGAACCCCAAGTCATTAAACCACGACTTGTATCCAAATGAATAGCGGATCTGTGGCTAGTGGATGAGAGTGATGGAGATTGGCTATTTGGTGGTGATGATGATAAGCTATTACCACCTCCACCAATGTTAATATTACTCGAATCAGAATCTGAAGGAGATGAAGAGACGTTGCTGTGGATACTAAGATTTGAGGACGAAGCATTATTGGTGCTTGAAATAGTAATATTTGAAGAGGAAACATTAATTGGGGTGGCATTAGAGCTCATTGATTGCGAAGTTCTATCTCTGTTGGATGGAGTGAGCGATGGACTATTACTACCGACACTGGAAGCACTATTTGGGTTTGAATCATCTTCTAAATCGTATTTAGCGTTTCTTGAAAGAGTTGCATGTTTTAATTTGGAGGCAAAAGATGATGAAGTTCTAGAGAGACCAGCTGGCTTTTCGATTTTGACATCTTTTTCTTTATGATCTTTTTCTTTGTGGTCTTTTTCTTTTTCTTTTTCTTCTTTCTTTTCTAATTTTTCTCTTTCTTTCTTTTCTTTTTTCTCTAATTTCTCTCTTTCTTTACGTTCTTTTTCTTCCTTTTTCTCTAACTCCTTACGTTCTTTTTCTTCTTTTTTCTCCATTTCTTTACGTTCTTTTTCAGTGTATTTACCCATTGACCATTGATGTGGGAATAACTTTGGTTTTGATTTACTTCCCTTCTTTGAAGAGTCACCATCCTCGTCGTTACCTTCATTGTTTTCATTGTTTACCATTTTTTCTAATGTACTTGAAGTTTGTTCACCTAATGAATTTCTCTTTTGTTTATTACTAATTTCGGTGGTAGATGGAGTATTTGGACCACTACTTAAACTAACAGCTGGTGGTAATTGTAATGGTTCTGGTTTAGTTAAAGATGGAGAAAGTGGTGCCTTGTTATTAAAGCCACTCAATGAAGAGGTTGGAGCAGATGACGAATATAAAAGATTATTATTTGAGTTTGATTGTGACATTGAAATTGGAATAGTAGTTGGTGGTGTTAATTGTGGTGGTGACATTGGTAAATTTGATGTACTGGTAGATAATGGTGTAGTTGATGTGGATGATGATGGTGTTGCTGGTGTCGATGTGGCTGGTGTCGATGTTGCCGATGATGATGAATTTACTGATGATAATGAAGTTGATGAATTTGATGGAGAAATTGGTTGTGGTTGAACTGGTGTTTGTTGCTGTGGTTGAGCTGGTGGTGGTGTTATTTGTGGTGGTGGTTGTGTTTCCACTGGCTTAACTTGATCACTTGATTTATTTATACCACTATCTTGAGAAACTGATTGCCTAATTGGTTGTGTTGTATTATTGTTATTAACTAAACCATTCAAATTTCCACTACTTGTACTTCCACTATTTGATATATTATTGTTATTTGGCCAATCTCTTCTTGGTAAGGTTGGTGGCGGTGATAATTTTTGAGGAGTGTTTGCATTATTTAAAGGTTGTGGTTGTGGTTGTGGGTTATTATTTATTGTTGGTGCTAATAAATTCGATGATGATGTGTTTTGTGATGTTACAATTGGTTGTTGGCCATTAGATATAACAGTTTTTGCTCTTGGTTTAAGTGGTGGTGGTGATTTTAATCCTGAAGGTGTAGGTGAAGCTGGCTGACCTCCTACATTACTACTATTATTAATACTATTACTATTTACAGATGATGGTGGGACTGGTAAAGGTCTTCCACCTGTTGTATTGTTTAAATTACCACTACTAAGATTGCCACCATTAGCTGCAATTAATGATGGCTTATTAAATGGTTGTGATGGTGGTTGTGACATTATTATTTAAGTATAAACTATACGGTTACTCTAATAAATTTTATATTTGGGTTATTTAATTTTTATTATTATACAAGGATTTTATTACTATAAAAAAAAAATTTAACTATCTAGATTTGTTTAAAAGAAAATTTTATTAGTTTCTAGGTGAGAATTAGTGAATAATAAAGAAAATAAAAAATAAGATATTTTTTTTTATTATAAAAAAAAAAAAAAAAAAAATTTTAAAAATAAAGCGTGTAAAAAAACCATTATGAATGGGTTGCAAAAAAAAAAAAGTAAAAAAAAATAAAAAAATAAAAAAATAATAAAAAGGAATAAAGGTACTTATAAGAGTAATCTTTTACTTACATTTAAATTTTTAAATTTAAATATATTATTAAAATAAATAAAATTGTGGGTGGGGGTGGTGTGTGTGTGAATATGATTTTTTATCTAAGCAACACAACGAAACAAAAAAAGTATAAAATTTTTTTTTTTTATAAAAAAAAACACATAAACCGGTTTTGGTTTAAGGTTTAAAAATAAATAAATATATAAATAAATAAATATATATACACTGGTATACTTCTATAATTATATAAAGTAAATCAAACAACAAGCAGGTGTGCTGTTTAGTGTGGTGTATATTTTTTTCTCTTTTGAAAAAAAAAAAAAAAAAAAATTATTAAAAAAAATAAAAAAAATTTATAAAAAAAATAAAAAAAATAAAAAAAATTTTTTAAAAAAAAAATTGAAAAAAAAAAAAAAAATCCAAAAAAATTTTTTTTTTTTTTTTTTTTTTTTTTTTCTTTTTACTTATAAAATTAACGTCTTGGTTGGGATCAATTTAATGAAATAAAATTAAAATAAAATAAAATAAAATAAATAAATAAATCTTGTTGTAATAAAATTTATTTTTAATCAACAATTAATAGCATAAAGAATTTATTTTATTTATTTTTTTTTTTATACCCATTTTACTTTTTCCATTTTTTTTTTTTTTTTTTAAAGTTTCTATTATGGTTGCTATTTATTATTATTATTATTATTTGATATTTTTTTTAAAATAGTATTTGTTTTATCTTTGATATATTTATTTGAATGGTTTTGTAATTTTTTTAAAAATAAAAGTCCATTTGAATCTTGAAGATTTTTTAAACATTGTTGATAGTATTGATTATTTTGTTTGTTATTATTATCAAATAGAAAAATATTTAAAATATTTTCGATGCATATTAATAAAATTCTAATTAATTTTTCATTTGGCAAAGTTGGGTCAGTTGAAGCTGAACCATATAAATAAAAATTTAATATTGATTTTAGACAACTTTGACTTAATAAATACAATAGTTGTTTAGGTGATGTAGTATTTACAATTGAGTTTGAAAGAATTAAAAATATATCGATTTGGACTGGTGAATCTGCATTGTTTAAAAGATTTACTAAAATTGGTACTAGCCCACCGTCAATTAATTCTTTAATTTGCTCTTCATCTGCTGTAATGATTTGTGATAGACTCCATATTGTGTCATTCATATGTGATATTCTGGGTATTTGAAGTAAATTATAAAATGATGATATTAATGTTTTACTATAAATATTATCTTTACTATTTATAATATCTATATTGTTATTATTATTATCATTGTTATTATAGCTATTATAATTATTAATTATTATTTTTGTTTTTAATAAATGTTTAACTTGATCAATAGTACCTGATGATATAAAACTAATGAAACGAATTGAGGGAGTTTGCAAATCAATATTCTTGTAGTATAATAATTTAATTACTTTTGAACATAATAATGGATCTATGTCGATTACAAATTGTATTCTTGAAGTTATAGCAATATTTTCTTGAGAAATACCATAAACCAATGACCAACAGGTATCCTTTAAAACCTCTTCATCTCGATAATCTAATAGTTTTGATAGGAATGGGATGGCTTGCTTAAAGTATTCTATACGGGGTGCTTCTCTTATTGATCTGAGAATATTTGAGATTGTCCATGATACGGTTTGGACGGTTTCAAGTTTGAGGTCATCTAAATTTTTAACTATATCCAATATTAATGGAAATGCATTAGTGTGAAGTATTAAATCTCTATTTTCATCAGAGTCACATGTTATATTTCCTAAAGTCCAGCATGCTTGTTGTCTAATGGATTCATCATCTGATTTTAAAAGCTTAACCAATGGTTTAATTGCACCTTCATCAATTAATAGTTTTGTATGATCACTTGTTGATGCCGCTAAATTTGTAAGAATCCAACAACATTCAAACTATAGTTTTAATAAATATTTAATTTATTTATTTATTTTATTTTATTATATTATTATATTATATTATTATATTATTATTGTTTAAATTTATAAATTAGTAATAAATAAAAATAATTGGATTATAATAATACTTACCTGGATTTGTGGATGGTCATCCCATGATAACAACTTTATAAATGTAGGTAAACCCCCACTATTAATTATTTTTGATAAAAAAGGAGAATTGTCAATCTGTAATAGTTTTCTAATTTCTGTGGATGCATGTAAAATGTCATCAGGGTTATCTGAATGAATATCTTTAATTAGATTTGGTATTTGTTGTTCCATCTTATGAATTTCATCGCTGGGCATTGATAAGTTGTTTGAATGATTTGATACAAAATCTAAAATTTCATGTTCCTGAAGGTATTCATCATCATCATCCTCCATTATATCAACTTCTTCATTTTCATCATCTTCATTTTCTTCATTTTCATCATCTTCATTTTCTTCATTTTCTTCATTTTCTTCATCTTCATTTTCTTCATTTTCTTCATTTTCTTCATCTTCATTTTCTTCATCTTCATCCACCATATAACTATCAAAACATTCATCTCCTAAATTCCTATCATATTCTTCATCCTCATTTGTTCCTGTTTGGTTATTTATCTATTTTATTGTATTATTTTATTTTATTTTATTTTATAATGGTAATTTTTAAAAAAATATGAAATTGGATTGAAAAAAATTAAATGAAAAAAAAAAAAATTAATAATTGAAATATTTTCTATGAAAATAAAATATTGATATATATTAATTATATATATGGAATATTTTATATGATCTTTTATTATGAAAATAGATATAAACTAATTACCATTATATTATTATTTTTTATATATATATTTTTTTTTAAAATTATTTTAATATTTTGTTTTTTATTTTTTTTAAATTAAAAATTTTTTTTTTTAAAATTTTAAAATTTACAAAATTATTTTTTTTTCTTGTTCGAACATTATTTTATCACACACACATACCCCCACATCTAAATTTTTCTTTTTTTTTTTTTTTTTTCTTTTTTTTTTTTAATTTTACAAAAAACACACAAAAATGTTTTCAAACCTTTATTGGTTTTTTTTTTTTTTTATCAAAAAAAAAATAGTTGTTGTGTACAAATAATTTAATTTCAGTTATAATAAATTATAGTAATTGTTTTTTAAAAAAAAAAAAAAAAAAAAAAACTTCTTCACCATTTGTTTATAATTTTATAATCAAAATTTATTTATTTATTAATCAAAATATATATGTTATAAAAAAAAAATGAAAGAAAAAGAAATTTCCGAAGATGAATATAAATATATAAATTTATATAAAATTCCACATATTATATTTTTTTCATTGTTGGTTTTATCATGGATTTTATTAATAGTTACATTTTCAGGAACCAGTATGTATAAATTGTATATAAGGTGAAATCGAAAAGATTAAAAAGATATTAATTTTTTATTTTTTTTATTTAGCTTATTGGTATAAATATGAAAATTCAAATACAAATACAACAGTACAATGGCGTTTTACAGAGGTCAAAATCGAAAATACTACAAATAAAGAAAACTATAAAGCAAAATACACAAAGTATGGCAGTAATGAATCATCATTATTTAGAGCATGTATAGCATTTACAATTCTATCATTTATTATTGTAAATTTAGTGTTGATTGGTTTCCTATTTCAAATACTACAAAGATATATTTATGGTAAATGGTTGATCGTCGCAATGAGATTTTTACCATTAATAGCATTTTTATTTGCCCTCCTCTCGATTCTAATTGCATTGGGCTTTAATAAAGCCTACGAAAAAGATTGCGACAAATCATCAACCTGTTTTACAGCAATATTCAAGGGCAACTTTAAAGGAAGTAACAACAGTGGGGAATCTTGGGGACCTGGCGTAGGATGGATTACAAGTTTGATTGGAACTTGTTTTTTATTTGCAGCTGCTGGAATTTCAATTTATATCAACAAAGATTTTATTCCAAAGTTTAGACAATACAATAATGATTTAAATGAAATAAATAATAGCTCAAGCTCAAGCACAACTACCATATCCGCCAATAATAATAGTAGTAACAACAATAATAATAATAATAATAATTCGTCAATTCATGTATTACCATAAAAATAAAAATAAAAATAAAAATAAAAATAAAATAAAAATAGTACTTCCAAAAATGTATATATAAATAAAAAAAAAAAAAAAAATTTTAAAAAAATAAAAAATTATGTGATAAAATAATTTCCATATATTTAAAAAAGCTTTTATACTCACACTCACACCCACGTTCACACAGATAAACACAATAAATCCACTCAAATTACTATATTAATTTTGTATCCATATTAATATTTAAATAAAAAATTTGGCGCTCAACTGGAAGCAACTTTTGTATTTTAAAAAAAAAAATTATTTTTTTTTCAAATTTTTATTTTTTTTATTTTTTTTTAAAATTTTTTTTTTTTTCATATCAATAATTTTATTTTTTTTTCAATAAAACTATATATCGTATTTGTAAATTGTATATATATTAAAATATAATCATTTTTAATATATTTTTTTAAAAAAATAAATAATCATAATTTTTTTAAATATTAAATAAACCCAATAAAAAAAAAATAATATATAATAATATATTACACACAACCTATATATATACACAAACTACATCTTTTTGTTTATTTTTATTATTATTATTATTTATTTAATAAATATTATAAAGTTATAGAATGAGTGCAATTACAATTGTACAACAATTATATGATTTATCAAAAGACCCAGATCATAGGGAACATATCGTTAAAGATCAAGGATGTTTAGCAGTACTTGTAATGTTATTGGGCAGCAATGAAAGTGAAGACGAAATGGTTACATTATGTTTAAAGACATTAGAATTATTATCACAAAACGAAAATAACAAACAACCAATGCTTAAAGAGCCAGGTTTAGTATCAACATTAAAAAAATTCCAAGAGAAAGAACAACATCAATCAATTATAAATAAAATTTTATCAACTATAGACAATAGCCAACAACAAAAATCAATCAATGAAACCACAAGAATCAATGACGAAAACAATACAGTAAACTCTGAAAATATTAATAATAATAATGTTAAAAAATCAACTACTTTTTCAATGTTACTTGGTGAAAAATTACCAATTAAGGATATTGGTAACACCCCAATGAAGCCATCATCCACTAATAATAACAACAATACTCCAGCTATTGATCCATCATTAATTAAAACTGTTTTACTTCATGTCAAGGGTATGAATAACGAAAGCACTAAAAAGCAATTAGAAGAATGTTTCTTAAGAACTAAAGGTGTCATCTCATTCATGATCGATTTAAATACCTGTCATGCTACTGTCCGTACCGCCCTCTCTTCTGATGAAATTAAAATGGTAATTCGTAACCATGTTGGTCTTTCATCCTCATTAATTGTCGATGGCCAAGAAGAACAAGATACCACTCCAGATTACTTACCAGAACCACAAAATTTCGGCAATAATCAACAAAAAAGATGGGGTTGGGGCTCCATTATCTCATTTGGTCAAGAACAAAAACAAACAAAAGATAATAATGCTTGGGGCTGGAATTCATTTTCAAAAGCTTTATTTGGTTAAATAGTTTTTTTTTAGTTTTATAACAAAAAAAAAAAAAAAAAAAAAATCCTTGTAAAAAAAAAAAAAAAAAAAAAACCAATAATAACCAACTGCAAATAATAATAATAACAACAACTACATAATACGTAATTGTGATTTTCATTATTTTATCTCCCACTTATTTTTATATTTGTAATCAATTTTTTCATATTATAAATAATTCCACCCATATATATATTTATATTAACTTTTAAATAAATAAATAAAATTTTTTAAAAAAAATTAAAAAAAAAAAAAAAAAAAAAGAAATCAAATACTTGTGTGTTATTTTAAATATTTTATACAGTTTTATTTTATTTCTTATTTTTTTAAATTGTTGGGATCTTCATACTTTTTAATGAAGGACCGGCATATGCATGGACCAAATAGGAGATAAACCAATATAAATATAAAAAGAAGGTGACAATATAGAAAATTACTTTAATTGTATAACGCTTCTTATAAACTGGTAATAATTTGAAAATATCTGCAGCAAATATCTTATTTTGTCCAGAGAGCATCCTATATAAAGTAAAACAAAATTATTAGTAAATATATTATTATTATTATTATTATTTCTGATATTATAAATATAATTGTATACAATACCAATAAATATTAAAACCTAAAAGTACTGAATTTACTAATAATAAAATAAATTCAAAATTTACGAAAAATAGTAAACATAATGCAATGTGGAAAGTAATTTCACTTTTAAATAATGGATTCAATCTTCTTGAAAGATCAATTGGATTGACTAAATCTGCTTCTAAATCTTGAAGTGCTACTATACAAAATACCGATGCTGAAACTAATCCAGCTGTAATTACCAATATAAAAATCCAATATAATATAAAAATATCCATTTTTTGGTAAATATTTATTTATAATTATAATAAAATGAATTTGAAAATAAATAAATAAATAAATATATTTTTAAAAAAATAAAAAAAATAAAAATAATAAAAAATAAAAAAAAAATTAAAAAAAATTGTTTAAAAAACTTTTTTTTTATTTTTTTATTTTTTAAAATATATATATTTTTTTTAAATTGCAATTAATATTTTAATTTTTATTTTTATTCTTTAATTTCATCAAAATATTAAAAATTAAAAAAAAAGAAATACAAAAGTAATAATAAATAATAGACAAATAAACCACAATAACAATAATAGCACAAGTAATAATAGTAGTTGTAAAAACAATAAAATGAATAACAACACGGTTATTATAAATAATAATAATAATAATAACGATATAGATAATAAAAATAATATACTTTTTTTTCGAGTGTTTAGAAATATTTATTTAAGAGAGAAGATATTTCATTTTCTTCATTTATATAATATCTTTAAATTTAATATATTCTTCAGAGGGTCTTACCAAACAAAAGAAAGATTAAAATATTTGGAATATTTCAAATCAGTGTATATAGAAGACGAGGATGAACATCTTTATAGGCTTTTAGAATTAATACCAAAAAATATAGAATATGTCAAAATTGGTGGGGTACCTTTATTTTGTTCAAATATTTATTCAATGTATATACCCAAGCATATCAAACATTTAGTATTATCAGATGTATTAAATGATAGCGAAAATGATTCAACTTTACTACCTGGCGATTTAGAGGTGTTGGAGATCAATGATATCAACAAACAATCATGGAACTTCCCATCAAAATTAAAAAAACTAATCTATACCATATCCGATTATAGAAATAGTCAGGCGACTGAATTACCACAGAATTTAAAAAGTTTAAAGCTTGTTAATTGCAGTTTAAATTTCTTCTGTACATTACCACAAACTTTAAAGAAGCTAAAGGTTTACAACCGATCAATCTCAAAGTTGTATCATGATATGAGATTTCCGCAAAATACAGAGGTACTTTATTTATATGATGGAATGTTTAATAGGCCACTACAATTCCTTCCCCAGACCCTATTAAAATTAGAGTTAGATCCCTCATTCGATCAGAGTATTCCTGTTGGCGTTTTACCCGAAACATTAAAGAAATTAGTTTTAAAAAATGAATCACCAAAATATAGTTTTATCCAATGTGAAGCACTTCCTATTGGTTTAAAAGTACTCAAACTTGGCTCTGGTTATAGATTTGACTCATTACCACCAAATATAACTACTATTCAGTGTAACCATGAACTTATTGACCTTTTCCCTCAAAGTGTAACACAATACAAATTCGATTACCAGTTTGAACGTTTTTTCTTTGAAGAAACCGAGCGACCAAATCTATCAGTTTTACCTGATCACATTAAATCAATTAAATGTGTATCAAGAAATAATTTAGTTTTTAAGAGTTTATTTATTCAAAAAAAATCAAATATAGTCTTGGACTCGTATCGAGATATGTTTAAAGTCCCAATTAACTCTATATTGCCTTTACAAATAATATCATCTTCAAAATCAATAACCCGCCTGGACTTTTCTTATTCGATTAATACCCCAATACCTCCAAACACTCTTCCACCAAATTTAAAATCTTTAAAGTTAAACTGGTACTACGACGAGCCATTTCTCCAAGGCACACTTCCACCATCCCTACAGTCCCTCTCATTAGGCTACTACTATACCAAAGCTTTAGAGAATCTCCCAAACCAGCTTTTAATATTTGAATTTTTAGGAAATTTAAACACCAATATAGATTTAATTCAGCAATTACCCACCAGCGTTAAAATTTTAATTATTCCCTTTATCAAGTTAACTGAAGAAATTATACCGACAAATGTAGAAACTATATTTATTGCAGAAGGTACAACTCATGTAATCGATTATATAGATAAAAATTTCTTTTCAAAGTTAAAGATATACAACCAAAAGAAAAAAAATTTATTTAAAAAATTAAATAAAAAGCTAATAAACTAATTAGAAACCAATATCCATTGCTTCATAAAACTTTATTCTTTTTTTTTTTTTCATATCTTTGTTTTAAATTTATTTTGTGCTTCCAAATCTTAATATGAAAGATCTTCTTGAATGATTAAATTTAGGGAATATGGTATATGAGAAAATTCTATTTATTTTTAAATTATGTTAATATATTTATAACCGATTTTTTATTATATATTAGATTTAAAACATTTGATATTTCTGGGGCAGTTTCAAAAATTTTATATTCTTGAAACCTTCTTTTAATTTGAAGAATGGATTTTTATTTCTTAAACACACATTATGTATGTTGTTATGAAGAGGGAAAAAAATTAGTTAATCCTTATCTAAAATTATAAAAAAATTTAATTCTATATTTTTAATTTAAATCAACCATCCTTATATTAAATGTAAAATGTTTGTGCTACAGAATTCAAAGCCTTATAGTCATTAATAAATAAACTCAAAAACTTAATTTACAAAAATTAAATCAATCAAATCAATTCAAATATTTAAATCAAATTATTATATTCAAATCAATTGTGTAATAAATAAATATTGTCCAGAATGGCTATTCAATAAATATTAAAATTTCACCAAGGTAAATAAAGATAAAAAAAAAATTGATCTTCTTTTAATCACCCACGTTGGGGGTAGCGGGGGTGTTATTAAATTTTTCTTTTTTTTTTTTTTTTTTGATTTATTTTTATAATCACAAACATTTAATTTTCCATATATAACAAAAATTATCTCAGTAAGAAAAAGATCTCGATCCTTATTGGTTTTTCAACAACAAAAACATTCAAAAAAAAATCAATAATAATAAACACCTATTATCCATTAAAAAAATCAGTTTTTTTTTTTTTTTTTAAAATTTTATTATTTTAATTTTTTTTTTTTTTAAAATTTTTTTTTAAAAAAAATTTTTATTTATTTTTTTTTATAAAGGCATAAATTTATTTTATTTATTTTTTTTTATTTTTTTTTATTTTTTATTTAAACTTATTTATATTTTTTTTTAGTGTACGATAGGATTTGTTTCAAAAAAAAAAAAACAACAACCAACAACAAAAACAACAATAATAATAATAAAAATAATAAAACAACAATATTATTATTTCACCCTTATCAGCTCCTTCACTGTAATTAAATTATTGTTTTGTTTTTTTGTTTTTTTTTTAAAATTAAATTAATAAACTGTTGTAATATATAAAATCATATAATTAGATAAAAAATTAAATTATTGTTATTTTGTTTTTATTTTAAAAAAAAACTTATCACCCTCTCCAACACTCACACCACACACCTACACAATATTTTTTTTATTTCATTATATAAATATATATTTTTTTTTAAAATATTAAAAATTATTTTATTTCTGAATTTTATAAATAATAATAATAATAATAATAGTAATTGTATAATAGTATATTAAATCAAAAAAAAAAAAATTAAAAAAGAAATCATAGATTTTATAGAAATAAATAAATATATAAAATGACAGAAGCAGATCCAGGTTTACCAACACAGGCAATTTGGGATATTCCCTTTGAAAATTTAGAATTTCATGAACGTATTGGTAAGGGAAGTTTTGGTTCTGTATTTAAAGGAAGTTATTTAGGTTTAGATGTAGCAATTAAAAAAATTGAAAAAGCAGATGATCCAGAATATCTTAAATATATTGACAGAGAGGTTTCAATGCTACAGTATGTACAAATAAAAACTAATATTATTAATAATAATAATATCAACTTCAAAAGCAACACAACAACTTAACAATGAAAACAACCAACCATTCGAAACCAACAACAACTACTACTACTATAACAAAATAATTAATATATATTAATTATTTTTTTTAATTTAAAAATTATAGATCACTTAGACATCCATTTATTGTAAATTTTTCAGGTATTTGTGTTCACTCAACTGGGTTGTATATAGTAACAGAATTTGTATCAGGTGGTGACGTAAGACAATTACTTAAACAAACCCCACCAATTGGTTGGGAAAAAAGAGTTTCAATTGCTGTTGACTTGGCAAAAGCAATGGTATTTTTACATGCAAAGAAAATTATTCACAGAGATTTAAAATCAAAAAATATTTTGGTAATTATTTTTTTATTGAAAAATTATTCAACAACCTCTAATTCTTTTTTTTTTTTTTTTTTTTTTTTTAAAGCTTGATGAATTCCAAAGAATTCGTTTATGTGATTTTGGTTTCGCAAGAATGAGTGAACAAACTAAAAAATCAAGACATATGACTATGTGTGGGACTGAAGGTTGGGTAGCTCCTGTAAGTATACTTTTTACAGTTTTTTTTATTTATTTTTATCATACATTTTTTTGTCTTTTTAAAAAATGCAACCAATAACAAAAATAATTGCACGCTTTTTTTTATGCATAAATATCTATCACAGATCGGATTTTAAACTTTTTTTAAAAAAAAAATTTTTATTTATTATTTTTAAAAAAAAATTTTTTTTAAAAAATAAAAAAAATCTCACCCAAAATAATTTTTTTATAATTATAAATTATTAATTAATTAATTTCTTTATTTAAAAATGTTTAGGAAATTTTATTGGGTATGAGTTATGATACATCTTGTGATGTATTTTCTTATGGTGTAGTATTGGCAGAATTAATTACAGGAAGAAAACCAGGTGTAGATTTATGGGTAAGATCACCAGAAACATGTTTTGATATTAACCCAGAAGAATTAAAAACAAAAGCAATTGCAGGTTGTCCACAAGAATTAATTTCAATTTGTATTGAATGTTGTCTTTATGAACCATTAACCAGACCAAAATTTGAAGAGGTTGTTAACCAATTAAAAGTAGTTCAAGCTCAAGTTAAGGCAGCAAACACTGCATCTGCTGCCTCATTACAATCATCCCCATTCATTCAAACACCAATTTCTTCAATGACACCAATTATTTCACCAGCAGCAATTTCACCAGATATTACCACCAGTATTCAACAAATTAATTTAAATTCTTCAACAAATGTATTAACAACTTCAAATAATAATAATAATGCTGCTCAAAATGTAGCAACTCCTGTAACAACAACCACCACCACAACTAACCAACAACAACCAAATAACAATATTGCAACTCCATCATCACCACCACCACAACATGTAGCATTGGCTCATTCAAGAAGAAATACAATGTCACTCCACAGAAAATCAACAGAATTTCAACAACCACCATCACTTTCAAGCTCAGATGGTGGTTCCGCAGCAGCAGGTGCTAACGGTACTTATAATCCATCCAAAGATAGTATTAGAGTATCAGGAAATAAAAATAATACTACCACCACTAAACCAAGTGATTCAATTTGGAAAATTGCAGCAAAACCAAAGAATATGGGTTATCAAACATTAAAGAGAAAACAATACAATACCGATAAGCAAACTGTTTTGTTGGATCACATTGCCAAGATGATAGAAAGAGCAACATCAGATTACTATTATGACACCTCCTACATTCAAGATTTCCTTTTAACCTATCGTTGCTTTGTTCAGCCACAACAAGTTTTCGAATTGCTCTTAACTCGTTATATTGCAAACTCTCCAGATAATTTTTCTTCAGACCTTAACAATTGGAAGAAAGTCCAAAGAGTAATCCAACTCCGTGTAATTATTTTCTTTAAACGTTGGATCGACTATTACCCACAAGATTTCCTCGAGGAAAATATGGAAGAGAATTTATCTGAATTTGACAAAATCTCTGCTCAACAAAATGCCAGTACCGCTCTTTTAATGAACAATACCATTTCAACCAACGAATCATTACAAGATCCAAAATTAATTACCGAATTACAAAAGAAACGAACAGAACTTCATGAATCATTAAATAATAGTTCAGATGGCGCCTATAGCATAAATACTGAAAATATCTTAAATACAATTCAAGGTAGTAAAATAAAATTAAATTTATCTGGCAATTCAATAAATAATAATAATAATAGTAATAACAATAGCGATGAACAAAATGGTAATAACTGTAATTATCAATATCCAGTTAGTATAATACCACCACCAACAATTAGTGAATATTTAGAAGTAACTGATATACACCCATTAGAACTAGCTCGTCAAATTACAATTATCAACTCTATTCATTTCAATCGTATAAAAGGTAGAGAGTTTTTAGAATATATTTGGGAAAAATGTAGAGATGAACAATCACCTTATGTTGGTTCTTCATTTGTCGATATTATACCAGCTGAAAACATTCATTCCTTTGTAAAGAAATGTAACGATCTTTCAAGATATGTTTCAACCGAGGTACTCAAGAACACTCAATTACAAAAAAGAGTTGCAACCATTGAACGTTTCATCGAAACTGCCGATAAGCTATTGTCTCATTATGACTATGCTGGTGTATTTAGTATCATTGAACCCCTTTGCGACAGCTCCATCGAACGTCTTTCTGAAACTTGGAAGAATGTTTCACCAAAAATCTTATCCCTCTTTGAACAATTAAAATCACTTTGTTCAAAAGAAAATGACCATAAAAAATATAGAGAAGCTTTACTCGATACCAAACCACCTAGTATTCCAAATATTCAATTACTCTTGGATGAATTATCTTTTATCGAAACTAGTTCACCACGTTTATTACCAGGTGGAATCGTCAACTTTTTCCATTACCGTCAAATATCAAGAAAAATTTTACAATCCCAACAACTTCAAAAACACATTTTCAGATCATTACCATCAATTCAAAAAGCACTTTCAAAACCACCTGGTGAATTATTTGATAATGAATTAATTAAAAATTATTCATTAAAATGCGAACCACCAACTTTTTAATGAATAATTTTTAATTAACAAATTATTAATATCAATAATAATATGTTTAAAAAATAAGAAAAAAAAAACAAAAAAAAAATATAAACAAAATAGATAAAATAAAATAAAATAAAATATATAATTATTTAAATAATATAATTAAAAATAAACAAAAAAAATAATATAATAAGTATTATTGAAGTTATACAATTAATTTTTACGAAATCACCTTTTTTTATTTTTTTTTTTTTTTTTTTAATTTTTTTTTTTTTTTTTCATTTATTATTTTTTTTTTTTCATTTATTATTATTATTTTTTAAAATTTTTTTCATTTCACCATTTTCATTTTTTTATTATTTTTTTTATATATATATTTCTACAAAAATGAACAGATTTATTAACTCAACAAATAAATTATTAATTCCATCATTAAAAAATAATGTTTTAATATCATCTCCAAATTTAACAGTACAACAACAACAAAATTATTATACAGGTGGCAATTATAATTATCCACCAGTACCATATTGGGGTATGGGAGGTAATCCAGCAGCTATGCACTCAGATCCATATAGAATGAAATCTACCACAATTTTATCAGTTAGAAGAAATGGTAAGGTCGTAATTATTGGTGATGGTCAATGCACTTTGGGTCATTCAATTGTAAAACCAAATGCCAAAAAGATTAGAAAATTAGCTGATGGAAAAATTATTGCTGGTTTTGCAGGTTCAGTTGGTGATGCATTCACATTATTTGAATTGTTAGAAAAGAAACTCGCTGAACATCGTGGTCTTTTATTAAAGAGTTGTGTAGAATTGGCTCAACAATGGAGAACCGATAAATATTATAGAAGATTAGAGGCAAGTATTATTGTTGCCGACAAGGATATCACTTTAACTCTTGATGGTAATGGTGATGTTTTGGAACCAAATGACGGTATTCTTGCTATTGGTAGTGGTGGTGATTTTGCACTTTCTGCTGCTCGTGCCCTTTTAACTGTCCCAGATATAGATCCAGAAGAAATTGCTAAAAGATCAATGAAGATTGCAGCTGATATTTGTATTTATACCAATCATAATTTTGTAATGGAAGTTTTAACAAGCGACTCAAATGAAAATAATAATAAGAATGATTTATCTTCACCATTTCCACCATCTCCATCTCCATCATCCTCATCCTCATCCCCATCAAATACCAACACTGTAAATACAAACTCAAATATAACAGATTCAATAGTTTCAACTACTTTATCCACCGGTGCAATCCCATTAGATAATGATAATAGTAATAGTAATAATATAAATATTGGTACCAATAGTGATTTAGGAAATATAACAAATGACAATAATAATCAAGATAGTAATAATGACAAATAAATATAAAATAATAATTATATAAACTAAATAGTAAATTTTTATAGTATATAAACAAGATATATCAAAAATTAATGATTTTTATTATTTTTATAATTATTTCTATTTTTATTTGTTTTAAAATAAGTTTAAAAATGTGTGTGTTTATATGTGTGTGTGGTTTTATTCGTTAAAAAAGTATGTGTGTTTTGTGTTATATTTTGGGTTTTGTTTAAAGTACTTTATATGTGTTTATTTAAGTTTAATAATTTTTTTTTTAAGGGGTGTACAATTGTTTAATATAGCTATTGTTTAAAAAGGAAAATAGTTTAAAAATAAAAAAAATTTATATCATATCGATTTGACTGTGTATACATTTACCACACTACCACACACCCACACAAATAAAATAATAAAAATTTTCTTTTTTATTTAACAAACACACTTTATTTATATATAAAAATTAAATACCTTTCATTTACCCCCACATATTAATGCCCACAAATTATATTTTTATTAATAATTTTTTTTTTTTAATAAATATATAATATATATTATTTAATTATTAATATTTTTTTTTATCCAATTAATTTTTTATTTATAAATATTTTCCCTTTTGTTTTTTTTTTTTACTTGTTGTTTTAAAATATAATACTATATTTACACTTATAAATAATAAAAACATTTTTATATATCAATATTTAATAATAATAAAATAAAATAAAAAAAAAATAATATAAAAAACTATAAAAAAATGACATTAGAAGATAAAAATAACAATAATAACGAAGAAGAAATTGTTATAAACGAAGATGATGAATATTTAGGTATTCTTCATTTAAATAAAGAACAATTAATTGATACAATTAGAGAAATTAGAGAAGAATATTTTGAATTACAAGAAGATCATAATAAGTTGGAAGAAAGATATAAAGATAAAATTAAAGAAATAGAGTTTAATAGAAAACTATTAACTGAAAGAGAAGATTTACTTTTACAATTACAATGGGACCCAAATCAAGATAACAGCTATTTAATGCAAATGGGTGCATCTGACACAAATCAAGCAAATGAACAAAAAATGAAGGCTATGATGGATCAAATGAGAGTAATGGAGCGTGGTATCTTTGAAAGAGATGAAAAAATAAAACAAATGGAAAAGGTTATCGAAACATTTACCCTCCAACAAATTAATAATGGTGTACAACCAACCCAAATAATCTATCCACAATTCAATACTATTAGACAATCAGCCAGCGAGCCAAATTCATCATTTAATACCCCTGCCAATCCAAGCATTTTCAACAAATTATCACAATCTACAGGTGTACAAAGCAGTAATATGGAAGCTCCAAATACCTTTACACCAATTGAAAAGTATCCATTACCAAGAGAGGCCACTCAAATGTTTGACCACCAAAATAAAGAATCTACTGTCTCTGTATCAACTCCTCAAACCTCACAACCATTAAATAGATCCACTTCATTTTGGCAATCACCAAGTGCTTTCTTTTCTAATCTTTTAGGTCGTTCCTCATCCACTGATGTTATAAACAAAGATAAAGATCAAGAAAATTCAAATAATAATGAGGCATCTGACGATGAAGACTATTCTACCATTGACACTAAGCCACACGTTGTTCCATTACAATCTCATGAAATCCCAACATCATCTGGTATTAGAGTTTAAAAAGTCTATTCCATTAATACAAATTTTTTACAAAAAGAAACTCGTTGTTATTTTATTATCAAAATCATATTAACACTAAAAATTTATCATTACAAATAAATATCTTTAGAGATAAAAAAAAAAAAAAAAAAAAAAAAACTAAAAAACTATTTTAAACTTTTAAAAAACTTTATTTAAAAAAAAAAACTAGAATACATTGGATATATAGTAAATTTTATTTACTTTTTTTTTTTTTTTTTTTCATTTTTTGTTTTTGTTGTTTATAATTTTAAACTTGGATAATGTTGTTGATATCATTTGATTTAAAGCCAAACTTCCGAAAAGAAGACTCTGAAGAAACATTAGTTGATAAATTTGGGTTTATAGATGTTGATGATGGTGATGATGATGACAAAGAATTTGCCTCATTGGAAATTGTGGCTTCAAAGATGGATGATTCTAAAAGTAATTGTTTTGAATAGCATCCCATGGAGCAAAAATGTTGAATGGTAAATAACTTTTCTCTTGATAGAATTGGAATGGTTTCTTTTAAACAAATAGTGCATAGGGTTTCGCTTTTTCTTTTTGATGAATGTGAACGTGGTGATGATGATGGGGTAGATACAGATGATGAAACACCACCAGAATGACGATGTGATCTGTTATAATGTGATTTTGGTGATGACATGTTTAAAAATTGTTCTTTTAATTATTTTTTTTTTTTTTTCTTTTCTATTTTATTATTAATATTTTATTATTTTATTATTATTATTATTATTATCTTCTTATACTTTTATTTTATAATGTTAACCAAATGAAAATGAAGATGAGATAATAGTAATAGATTGAATGTTATTGAAGGAATAATTTATACTATAATTATTACTTTGCGACTGGTGTATAGGGGGATGATTCATTGAATGGTACTGTATTATTAAAGTTTTAGCTTTTTTTTTTTTTCTTTTTTTTTTTTTTTTTATATATAAAACAAATATTTATATTAAAAAATTTAGAAACAATTAAATAAATAAATAAATAAAATTATTATGATTAGCTTATTATATGTATATAAAATTAAAAAAAAATTTCTGAATTTTTTTTTAATTATTTATGCATTTTGGAAAATGCTAAAAAAATAATAAAAAAAAATTTAATTTTAATAAAAATAAATGTTTAAATTTCTTATTTTTTTAAAAAAAAAACTTGGTTAATTTTTTAATATTTTTATATTTAATTGTTTTTAATCTATATATAAATAAATACACATAATAGGGTTTCTTTTTAAAGAGATTGTCGTTGGGTTTTACATATTGTTGGAAAAATGGGAAAAAAAAAAACCTCATTAATTAATTTTTTAATTTTTTAATTTTTTTTTTTTAATTTTTTTAATTTTTATTTTTATTTTTATCATTATTATATTTATATTTATATTTATATTTATATTTATATTTATATTAATATTTTTAATGTTAATATTTTGTAAAAATGAAAAAAATATTGAATCAAAACAATAATGTTGTTCAAGATATGATTGAAGGTTGGACATTATCTAATGAACACATGTTAAAACTTGACGGTTTAAATGTTGTAGTTAGATCAGATTGTCAAGAGAGGTAAATATAGATCCCAACCACATTTGTTGTTATTATTGTAATATAGTTATTTTTTTCACTTCAACCCAATTTATTTTGTGTGTGTGTGCGCGCGTGTATCACTGTTTTTTTTTAGCTTTTTTTTTTTTTTTTTTAACTTGTTATTTTTTATAAAAAAATATTTTTATAAACATTATTTTTTATTTATGCAGAAAAGATAAATATGTTTCTTTAATTTCTGGGGGTGGCTCAGGACATGAACCAAGTCACTGTGGTTTTATCGGTCTTTTATCAGCTGGTGTTTGTGGCGAAGTTTTTGCATCACCAAATCCAAAGGTATTTATTTTATTACTAGGTTATTTTAATATATATTGTAATATGACTAATTTTTTTTTAAAGCAAGTTTTAGAAGCAATTAAAGCAGTTTGTGGAACAAAAGGATGTATTTTAATTGTTAAAAACTATACAGGTGATAGATTAAATTTTGGTATTGCTCAAATGATGGCACAAACAGAATATGGTTTAAGAGTGGAAATGATAATTGTGGACGACGATGTATCTTCAATTCTTCAAAACTATGATCATTTGGTTGAAAAAGGTGGAGATTTATCAGTAACATTTAAATCAATTCAAAATAGAAGAGGTATTGCAGGTACTGTATTGGTTCATAAAATTTTGGGTGCACTATCCCAACAAGGTAAATCAATTGATGAAATTATCGAATTTTATAATAAATTTATTTCACCATCTTCATCACTAAGATTAAATACAATGGGTGTTGGTCTTTCATCATGCACAATCCCTGCAATCGGAAAGCCATCATTTTCTCTTGATGACGATGAAATGGAATTGGGTTTAGGTATTCATGGTGAGCCTGGTATTTTAAAAACCAAAATGGATACTTCAAAAAATATTTCTGTAAGCATATTACAATGTCTAATTATTCATTTTAATAAAACATTAGTATCTAACATTATTATTTTCAAAGAAATCATTAATAGATAATATTTTAAAAATTCTACCAAATGATTATAAACAATTGATTGTTTTAATTAATAATCTCGGTAGTACTACAAATATGGAATTGGCAGTTATAGCAGGAGATGTTTTAAACTATTTAACCGAAAAAGGTTTTATTATTGAAAGATTAATTCAAGGCACATTAATGACCTCATTAGAGATGGCTGGTATAAGTATAACACTCTTGTCATTTGATGATAAAGAATCAGGTATAGTGGATTTAATAGACTTTGGAACTTCTGCTCCAGCATGGCCAACAAATAGTGTTTCAAGACCAAATATAACCAAATCTAGATCATTACAATATAATAAAAAAGAAGACTCACATCAAATGAACTGTAAGTTATTTCCTTTAAAGCTAGCTATGTTGTTGATTTAAATACTAATTATTTTCTTTCTAATACCCCAAAGATGAAAATTTAAGATCAATAAAAGTTTCTGATGAAACCGGCAAAGTTATTAAAAATATGGTATTGTTTTCATGCAAAGCATTATTAGAAAATTCAAATCTTTTAACAGATTTAGATTCTCGTGTGGGTGATGGTGATATTGGTTTGACCTTAGAAAGAGCAGCAAATAATATTTTACAATTTATTGAAATTATACCATTTTCCCAACCATGCTATGCATTCAGAAAGATCAGCACAGTTCTTCAAGATACTTTAGGTGGGTCATCAGGTCCTTTTTATTCAATCTTCTTTTTAAAACTCTCAAATGTTCTCTATGAAGAATCACGAAAAGATCAAAATTCAATTTCATTAGAGGCTTGGTCCAAAGCACTTTGCGAAGCTGCCAATGCAATTGGGATATTGGGTAAGTCAAAGGTTGGGGATTGCACAATGCTTGACTCTTTAGTCCCAGCTGTCGAATCTGTTCAAAAATCAATTAAAGAAACCAGAGATTCTTTCAATTTAAAAAATACTATAAAGTTGGCTGCTAATGCTGCCCACAATGGAGCAAATAGCACAATAGAAATGATGGCTAAAAAGGGTAGATCCTCGTATTTGGGTGAAAGATCTATTAATGTTATGGACCCAGGTGCTGCTGCAATTTCAATCATTATCCAATCATTTAAAAATTTAGAAAACATTGTATAATAGTAATATTAAAGAATAAAATAAACTATAATTTTTTTAATAAATAAAATAAATATCTTTTGGGTTTTTTATTGTTGAAATAGTATACATGATTATTTAAATTCAAATACTGATAATAGGTGGTAGTTATAAAAAATTTTGATTAATTTTACAGGACTTTAGATTTTTTACAATAATTTACAAAATTTGATTTTTTTGTTATTTTTTTAATTTGGACTTTTTGTTTCGAAATATACCACTATAACACACACAGTGCAAAAGAGAACTATACAAGCAGTTAATAATAGGCAATTTTTTTTTAGACACTCTACAGCCCCTGATCTATTTTTATTTTTTGTATCTATTTGGTTGAATCTATTTGTTCCGGGAGTATGGGTAGGCATATCCATATCTATACTACATTCCTCTTGATTATTAATTTCTTGTAATTCTGTGCCCATTTTTTGTTTGTTATTATCTTTATTTAATTGTTTTTATATTTAAAAAAAATAAAAAAAAAAAATATAATACCGATTTGTATTTATAAAAATAATTATAATATAAAATATTAATAATAATAAAACAAAATTATTTTTTAAAATTATAAAATCAAAAAAAGATATCTATTTATTTTGATTTTATGTTGTAAACAGATAAATATATAGTGTGTTTAATTTTAAGACCTTTTAAAAATCACAATATTTAAAAATAAAAAAAAACAAAAAAAAAAAAAAATGCATAATCTATTTAAAATCAAAATAATGAAATTTAAATAATTTTTACACTTTTTTTTATATTATTATAACCATTTTAAAATTACATTTGATGGAAGGTTTCAAATAAAAATTCACAAACAAGATTTTTTTTTATTTTTTTTATTTTATTTTCACCCCAAACTGATTGTTTTTAATAAAAAAATTATCCACCACTTCACCCCAAAATTAAAAAAAAATGATCAACAACTTTAAAAAAAATTCATTAGTATTTATTTATTTATTTATTTTAATCAGCTTGAAGTTTTGAATTAATTAAATCTCTAAAATCAGCCAATAGACGATTTTCACGTTTAGCTTTTTCTTCTCTATTGAGCATGGCAAGGGCCTTTTGTTCCTCTGCTGAATAAACTTGACTTTCTTTACGGAGACGAACGGCATTCATTCTACGATGTCTTGAACCACTCATAACATAACCAATATTTTCGAAATTTTCAATTTGGTCACTAGTTAGACCGACTTCACCTCTTCTTGGGATACGTTTATTATCTTTAACGAATTGAGCCATAGCATCTGCTTCACCTGGCATCATAGCACCACCGTAACTACCAACTTGAACCTCAGCAATAGGTCTTGGACCAATATCTCTGTTTGATAACGGTTGGGTTTGTTCAATTTTTTCTTCCCACATTGATGAGTCGTTAAGATGATTATGACGATGTTTTTTGGATGATTTTTCGTGCTCACTATCTGATGAGTCTGATGATGATGATGAATCTGATGAATCTGATGAATCTGAATACCTTGATCTTTTACTCTTCTTTTTCTTTCTTCTTTCTTTTCTCTTCCTTCTTTTCTCTTCTTTCTTTTTATCTTTCTTCCTTCTTCTATCTGATGATCTATCTCTTGAAGAGTCTGAATCTGATGATTCACTACGTGAACGTCGTCTATGTGATGATTTTTTTTCTTTTTTTGATGTAATTTGAAAACCTGCTTCTATTTTGTCGATATCTTCCTCTCTCCTTGGTGGTGATGGAGATCTTTCATAAACAGGGCTACATTGTGCCTCATCTCTTAGTTTCTTTCTATATTCAAGAAAACTGAGGCCGCCAGTATTGTTACTATAATTATTACCACTATTGTTTCTTTCATAACCCTTATTATTTCTATCATAATTTCTTTCATAACCTCTTTCATTTCTTTCGTAGTTTTTTCTTTCATATGAATTTGTATTTGTATTTGTTGTTGTTGTTGTTGTTGTTGTGGTGGTGGTATTTTGTTTTGATTCGGTATCTTTATTTTGATAGGATCTATCTCTATTATCATCAAAGCTTCTTCTATCATTTGTATAACTATCTTTTTTATATGAATCATCTAATTTCTCTTTGTTATATTTATTATCTCTGTAACTATCTCTGTTGGTTGGTTCTCTATTATCTCTATATGATTCTCTTTCTCTATCACGTTCTTTATATGGGTCTCTTTCTTTATATGGTTCTCTATCTCTTTCTCTTTCTCTGTCTCTATATGAATCTCTTTCTCTTTCTTTATATGATTCTCTTTCTCTATCTCTTCCTCTATCATTACTGTAATAATCCCTTTCTTTTCGTCTTTCACCTCTTTCTTTGCTCCTGCTTCTACTTCTACTTCTACTATTTCTAGATGACATTATACATATAATTTAAATAGATTATTTACAAATAAAAATAGTTATGTTTAATTAAAAATATAAAAAATATAAAAAATAAAATAAAATTAAAAAATAAAAATTTAAAAAAAATTAAAAAAAATTAAAATAAAAAAAAATAATAAAAAATAATAAAAAAAAATTATAACTAAAAAACTATAAATAAAAGAAATAAAAAAATAAGTATTTTAAAAACAAAGAAAAAAAAAAAGAAAAAAAAAAAAAAGAAAAAAAAAAAATGTTTCGGAAATTTCATAAAAAGAAATTTTTTTTTTTTTTGAAATAAATTAAAATAAATAAATAAAAATAAATAAAAATAAATAAAATAAAGAATTGTTTAAAAAAAAAAATCTAAAATTTAAAGATTACTAATCTTGAAATATTAAATTTTCTACCATTTTTAATCTTTATTTTTTTGTTTACGGGCTGTTCTACCAGGACGTTTATAAATTGGAGGAGGAACATCTTCGTCACTATTGTCTTTATCACTTAAAATGCTACTGTTACTATTGCTGCTATTATTAATATTGTTTGTATTTGAATTTGTATTTATATTTGTACTATTGTTATTACTATGATTGGTATTACTATTTATAACAGTTCGAATTTGATTAATTATATCATTTTTTAAAATCAGTCATAAAAGACTCTAAACCATCCAATTTGGTTTCAACACTAAAAATTTTATTTGATAAGGCATCAATAGGATAAAGTTTTTTCATAAATGAACCAAACGCTGGGCCATTTTGGGATTGTTGAGAAGATGGTTGAGAGCTTTGTTGCTGTAGTTGTTGTTGAATTTGGTTGATTTGTTGCTGTAGTTGTAATTGTTTGTTTTGGAATTCCTCATTTAGTTGTTGTTGAGCAGAGGTGAAGCTATTTAATGTTTCGTCAAATTTTGAAACTATATCGACTATTTTTGTAATTTTTTCATTAGTTTGCGATTGGTTGTTATTTGACAATTGTGATGTTTGAGCAGTTGTACTTCTTAAATTTTTTAATTCTCCTGTTAACTGATCAACTTTGTATCCCATATTTAAAAAGTCTTGTTTTGAAACATCGATCATCCTTATCTCTGTTTTTAAATTTTGAAGTTCACCTTTAAACACACTTGTGTCATCCATAATTTTGTTGAATCCATCCATTACCACTTTTTCAAATAATTGTATCTTTTTATTGAAATCCTCATTAAGTTTTTTGTGCAAATCAGTGAATCTTCTTTCCGATTCACCATCAGACTTCTTCCAAAGATAATCTTGTTTACCAATTGATTCTTTTCTAAAATTATGAAGATCTCCTCTTAATGAATCAAATTCTTTCTTTTCATTTTCTGAATTTTTATTTTGCGAATAATTCTTCTTTTGAATTTCTGCCATAAGTGTATAAAATAATTTTTTGAGGGCTTCCATAATTTTGTAATATTCTGGTGAATGTTGTGTATTATTGTTATCGTTGTTATTATGGTTGTTATTGATATTGATGTCATCGCTTTTGATATTTGGACTGCCGGTTGTGGTTGTATTTGATGAAGCAGTGGCAGCTTTTGGTGATGGTGGTAAGGGGCTTGATGGGAGTGGATTTGTTGCATTAGATGACGAATCACTATTGAACATTGGGTCAGATTCGGTAATGGTTGGTGTTGTATTTGAACTGCAAACGATAAATTCATTACTACCAATATGTGGGTCTTGTGATTCTTTAACTTTTTCTTCTTTAACTTTTTCTTCTTTAACATGTGGTCTTAATTCAATTTCATTTTTGATTTGTTCCTCTTTTTTGATAGAGATTTCACCAGATTCACTGTTTTTAAACTCTTTTTCACTATTGTTATTTTCAATTTCTTTTTTGTCTTCAAAATCCACGTCCTTTTGATAATCCCCTTTTCCTGGCTCATCAGTATTCTTTTTAATGACTTCGCTATCTGATTCATTTCTCTTTAAAGATTCACCAAATTCATCTTGAGAATGTTCATTTTCACTGTGATTGGGGTGATCTTTATCCAACACATAGCTAGCCTCTTCTTCGTCACTATTATTCTTGCTATCCATTTCTTCTTCATCAATATTGTTTGAGTAGTATACCTCTTGTTTATCTTCAAATCCATCATATATTTTTAGATTATCACCATTGTCACTAGATTGACAAATAATAGCTTCATTTTGACTATTATTTATGTTGTTATATTCATTGTCGATATCTTCATTTTTACTTGTGTTGATACTGTTATCATAATCTTCGATTGAATTGTTAATATCTTCATTGTTAATATTATTACTATTGTTGTTATTGTTGTTATGGGCACTATTTGAATCAACAGAAGATCTCTTTTGTTTATAGTCATGATTTTCGTTGTAGCTATCAGATTTATTTAAATGATCTCTATTTTTATGATAAAATCTATTTCTTGAATTTGATCTTGATCTACTTCTTGATCTATCTCTTTCTCTACCTCTTTGTTGAATGTTATTATTGACATATTTATTATTTCCATAACTATATCTCTTATTGTTACTATGGTATGATTTATTGTTATAATTATTATTACTATTATTATAGTTGTTAATATTATTATTACTATTGTTGTTGTTATTGTTATTATTGTTGCCATAACTGTGTCTTCTATAATTACTGTTGTTTTGGTTATTAAATCTATTGTTGTTATTGTTGTTGTTGTTATTATTAAAACTATTTGATCTTGAGTTACTTCTAGATCTTGATCTACTACGATAAGGACTCTTACTTCTTTCTCTACTTTGATCGCTTTGATAACCACTACCACCAGTTGATGATCTCATATAATTTCTGTTATTATAATTATTGTAATTGTTACCATTATTATTATTGTTATTATTATTATTATAACCATTATTTCCATTGTTATTATTGTTATTACTATTATTGTTGAACCCATTTCCACTGTTATAGTTATTATAACCATTGTTATAATTATATTTCTTCATTGGAGATTTGCTTCTTGATCTACTTCTATCAGTTATATTTCCACTTTCATACCTTTGTCTTTTTAATGATATTCCATTGGGTGAAGCTGATCCTTTATTATTTAGAAAAACCATTATTAATATAAAAAGTAATAAAGAGAGAATATAAAAAAAAAAAAGAAAAAAAAAAAAGTAAATTGGAAAATTTTAAAAAAAAAATTCGTTTTTTTTTTGAAAAATTTGTAAAAAAAAAAAAAAAAGTGGAAAAAATACACAACTTTGATTTAACACCAATTTAACAAATATTAAATAGATATGAGGATAAAAATAAATTGTGATGTTTTTGTTTTTTTAATAAAAAAAAAACTAAAAATTTACAAAATAAAAATAAAAAAAAAATTAAAAAAAGATGGTGGTAAAATAATAATTGTACTTACTTCTACGATTACTGCTATTATTATTGTTGCCATTATTATTGCTGCTATTATTATTGCTGCTATTATTATTGCTGCTATTATTATTGCTGCCATTATTATTGCTGCTATTATTATTGCTGCTATTATTATTGCTGCTATTATTATTGCTGCTATTATTATTGCTGCTATTATTATTGCTGCTATTACTATTGTTGTTGTGGTTATTGTTATTGTTGCTGTTGCTGTTGGTAGTAACAATATTACCATTACTATGGTTCAAGGGAAAAGTGGAAATACCACCTGTACTAGTATTTAAACCACCATTATTACTTTGACCTGGCGGTAGAGCATAGTTTAATCTTAAAGATCTACCTTCCCCCATATTATAATCTTTAAATCTTGCCAAAGCTCTTTCAGCCTCCTCTGGGCCACCATATTCCACAAAAGCAAAATTTTTTTTCTCATCAAAATGATATTTTACAATTGGAGCAATTTCTGAAAATAATCTAATAACTTCTGCTTTATTATTTTCGCCAAAACCGCCAACAAAAAGCCTAGATTTTGGGAAAGATGATGAAGCATTGATTTGTTGGCTATTATAATTATAACTATTATTATTATTATTATTATTATTGTTATTATTAATATTATTATTATTATTAATATTAATATTATTATTATTATTAATATTAATATTATTATTATTATTATTATTATTATTATTATTAATATTATTAATATTATTAATATTATTATTATAATTATTATTGATATTGTTGTTACTATTATAATCATTAAAATATATTGACGATGAGGATAAATCTAAAGGAATATCATTATTATTGTTATTATTACTATTGTTAATAATATTGTTGTTAATATTGCAATTATCAACATAATTATCATGAAGTTCTTCTGGGTATATATTTGATGGTTTATTTGGATTTTTATAGGATGATGCATAATCACAGTAGAGTTTTTTTGTTCTCCAATGAATTTTTTGTAGTGAGAGCTTAGCATTATCGGCTTGATTTTGGTTAGCATATTCCTATATTAATTTGAAAATTGAAAACACGTTTTTTTTTATTTTTTTTATTTTTTTTTTTTATGATGATAATGAAAATTAATTTTTGTTTCTTGTAGGACCATAATAATAAAATAGTAAATAAACTTACACAAAAAGCAAAAAGACCTTTCTGGTTTTCATTTACTTGATGACTTTTAATTGTACCAAATTGGGAAAAGAATTTTAAAAATTCATCATCAGAAAAATGTGAATCAAAACCCTTGATATAAAGATTGGTTGATGGTGGATTTGGTTTTTTCTCTTTTTTAATGTACTTATTTTTGTTATAGTTATTGTATTTATGGTCCATATTTACAAATTTTTTGATAATTTATTAAATAAACAAAACTAGTTATTGATGATGTATAATTTAAATTGGGTATATTATATTTAATTTCTTTATGATAATAATAATAACTTTTAGAAAATTAATTGAAATAATAATAAAATAAATAAATAATAATAATAATGATGATAATAAAAAAAAAAATTGTATTTTTTTTATTCCGCCAAAATATAAATATAAATATTAATTTTAATTAAAAAATAAATTGATTTTAATTGAGCTTCTTTATTTTAGTATGTCTGAAAAATGTTTAATGTTAATTGTTAAGTTTGTATGTATAAAAATGCAATGATGCACACACCAAATAATTGTTGTTATTTATAATAATTTATTTTTATTTGTTAATAAATTTATGCTACACACCTAATAGAATTCTCCACCTTGTATGAGTGTGTGTGTTGACCGTTGACCAATTTGAATAAAATAATAAAAAATAAAAAATAAAAAATTTAAATAAAAAATTTAAAAAAAAAAAAAAAATAATTTGTAACTTTATTTTTTTTTTTATTATAATTAATTTATTTTTGTTTTTTTTTGGTGGCTGTATTGAAAAATTTGTTTTTTATTAAATATAATATGAGTATCTATAATTCACACTATATTATTATAAGTATTGATTTTATCTAAACAATTTATTAAATTAAATAAGAGTAATACTAAAAACAAAAAGGGGAAAAAAAAAAAAAAAAAAAAAAAAAAAAAAAAAAAAAAAAAAAAAATGATGGCGGAAAAAAAAATTAAAAAAAAAGAAATTAAAAAAAATTAAAAATAAACTTTCATTACAATTTCAATTTATATTGGTTATAGTAGGTATGATATACAATTAATAACAATGTGTGATTTTCAAATTAATACAAGAATGGGGAGTAAAGAGATAGTGCATGTGTATGACCACACTATACCCACTCACCAATCGA
>NW_003519471.1:0-37046 GCF_000190715.1 Dictyostelium purpureum | reverse complement strand
AAAAAAAAAAAAAATCAAGTTTTTTTAAAGGTCGAAATATCATTTTTTCGAAATAAAATTTCCCAATTGAATTCATAAACTATGGTTGGAAAAAAAAAAAAAACCCTGGGAAATGACATGTTCCTCTTTTTTTTTATAATATTTTCCCTTTATTTTTTTATAAATTTTTTTTTTAGCTTCATTTTTTTTTTTTTTTATATTTTGGGGAGATATAAATATAAAAATATTTTTATTAAATAAAACTTAAAAGATGTCAAATGTATTAGAAATTTTTGTTGATGGAACTGCAAATGGTTTAAGTCAATTAGAAGCCTTAAAAAACTTAGCACCAAATATTAATATACTTAAATTCAGTGATAACCCACTTTCAGAAGATTTAAATATCGAAAATGTTATTGAGGGACTTGTTCAAGAAGATACTTTAGTTCCAGGTTTTAAAGGCGACTTTGGTGAAGATTTCAAAATTCCAGACCAAATTACTGAAGTATATTTCGAATTAATGTCTGGTCTTTTCAGCCACAATATTTTTAAAAACCACCCAAATTTAAAAGTTTTAGATTGCGGTAGAAATTTTGGAGAACAAGCAATTGATTCAACTACTTTTCCACAAAGTCTTGAAAAGTTAAGTTTCCCAGTCTGGGGTAAATTTACCCAAGATTGCCTTCCATCTGGCCTCAAAGAGCTCTCAATGGAATCTGTTCCAGAAGGAAACTTAGTCACCAAAGAATTTTTCCCAGCTGGTTTAAAAAAATTCATTGCTAGCGGTGAATTTAATCAATCATTATCTATTCTCCCAAGAGGTATTGAATATATTTCACTTGGTTACCAATTCACTACCCAAATCTTACCAGGTGATATTCCATCAACATGTAAATACATCGATTTTACCTCTGAAGGTCGTACTAATCACAGCAAAACCCCACTCATCCCAGGAAGTCTTCCAGAAGGTCTCAAGATTGTCAAATTTGCTCAAGGTTTCGATCAAGATCTTACTGATATTTTACCAAGTACATTAGTCAAATTAACTATTGCTAATGAATTTACCCACCAATTAAAAGATTTACCACAATCTATTAGAATCTTAGATTTCTGTTTCTTAAAAACTTTAACCCAAACATTCAAAGCTGAAGATTTACCATCATCATTAAAAGTTTTCAGATTATGCCATGCTCAAAACATTACTGTTGAAGGTTTTGAAGTTGAAAGAAATGAATTTGGTACTAAGCAAGAAGATGAAGAAATTTTAAATGAAAAACTATAATAAATATTAATTTAAATAATAATTTTATTCATTTTGTTTTTTTTATCAGATATTTTAGATTATTTAATAATTTATTTATTATTTATAAAAAAATATTTTTTTATATTATTCAATTGGATCAAAACATGCCATTTAAAAATTTTGACAAAAAAAAAAAAAAAAAATTTTAATATGGGGAATGTAAATAAATGTTAATTATTCAAAAAAATTTCAAAAAAAAAATTTTTTTATAAATTTTTATATTTCAAAATTAAAAAATTTTAAATATAAAAATTTATATTTTAATTTTTTTTTTTTTAATATATATTTTTTTTTTTATATTTTTTTTTATTAATGATGGATAAAAAAAAAGATCTACTATTATGCCTTATTTACTCAAGCGTTAAAGAAGAGTTAAAAAATAATGGTAATAAGAGTGATGAGTAAGTGCAATACAATAAATATAAATAATAGATTAAATGCATATTAATTGGTTTTTTCTCTTTAACTATTTATTATAGATTATTTTATAAAGTTTGGAATAATATAGTTTTAAGAAATGAAATTCATAAACATATTTTATTGTTTATTTTATATAGTGTTGGAAATGTTGATAATATATTCCAATTTTACCATTTTAAAGGGAGATCATATTTAACATCACTTAAGTGGAGTATTGATCTACCACCAAATAAAAATGAATTTCCACCATTTTTGACATGTCTTCATTTGAACAATTTTTCTAAAATATTACCATCTCCAACAACTTTACCAAATACAATTACTACACTCGAACTCGGTTATAATTTTAACCAATTAGTTCCACCTGGCTCATTACCAAATAGTCTCACAACACTCACATTCGGTTATAGTTTTAACCAAGTGGTTCCACTTGACTCATTACCAAATAGTCTCACAACACTCACATTTGGTTATATGTTTAACAAAGAAATTCAACCCAGTTCATTACCAAATAGTATTACAACACTCACATTCGGAGAAACGTTTAACAAAGTAGTTACACCAGGCTCATTACCAAATAATCTCACAACACTCACATTTGGTTATAATTTTAACAAAGTAATTCTACCCGGCACATTACCAAATAGTCTCACAACACTCACATTTGGTTTTGATTTTAACCAAGTAATTCAACCTAGTTCATTACCAAATAATCTCACAACACTCACATTCGGTAATAATTTTGACAAGGAAATTCTACCCGGCACATTACCAAATAGTCTCACAACACTCATATTTGGTTTTGATTTTAACCAAGTAATTCAACCTGGTTCATTACCAAATAGTCTCACAACACTCACATTAGGTTATATATTAAACCAAGTATTTCAACCCGGCTCATTACCAAATAATCTCACAACACTCACATTTTGGTCTAGATTTAAACAAGTATTTCCACTAAGCTCATTACCAAGTTGTCTCTTGGCACTCACAATCGATTATGATTTTAACCAAGTAATTCTACCCGACACATTACCAAATAATCTCACAACACTCACATTTGGTTTTGATTTTAACAAAGTAATTCCACCAGGCTCATTACCAAATGGTCTCACAACACTCACATTCGGTTATAGTTTTAACCAAGTGGTTCTACCCGGCACATTACCAAATAGTCTCACAACACTCACATTTGGTTGTAATTTTAACAAAGTAGTTCAACCCGGATCATTGCCAAATAGTCTCACAACACTCACATTTGGTCGTGATTTTAACCAAGTAGTTACACCAGGCTCATTACCAAATAATCTCATAACACTCACATTTGGCCGTGATTTTGACCAAGAAATTACACCAGGCTTATTACCAAATAATCTCATAACACTCACATTAGGCCTTAGATTTCACAAAGTATTTCCACCAAGTTCATTATATAATGATATCAATAAAACTTTACCATATATTTGTTTTCCTCTATCACTTGAAACTTTAAACATTAACAACAATTTAGTTAATATTAGGCTACTAAGAATCAGGTTTATTCAAATTCAGCGACAGCAACAAAACCAAACAACTACAAAAACTAATAAAATAAAATAAAAATATAAAAAAGTATTTAAGAAATATATTTATTTAAAAAATAATGGGTAATCAAAAAAAACAATTATTTTTATTAATACCATATATAAAATATTTAATAATTTTAAAAAACAATTTTAAATAAAAAAATTTGGTTATCAATATGCAATAATAATTAAAAACTCGAACAACAAAGATGAAAAGAATCACTCAAATTCAATTACAAAAAACCAAATTTCAAATGTAACTTTATTATTAAAAGATCCAACCGAATTGAATAAATGACAAGGAAGTATAGTAATAAAACCTTATATGAATGATTAATTTTAGTAATATTATTAATCCAAATAAATTAAAATTAAAACTATAAAAAAGCTTTGTTATAATATTTTTTTTATTTATGCATGGTTTTTTTTTTTATTCATTACTTTCTTTAGTTTGTATATTTGAAGATGAAGATGATAGGTTTGTTTGTGAAGATTGTTGAACAGCTTTTGTAACTTCAGATTGTAAATTACGTAATGATTGAAGGTCATCTCTTTTTTCGGGGAAATAGCAAAGGAATTCATTTAAACTTTCGACCGAGGCATTCAAAATATGGAGATGTGGCTCTAAGGCAGAGGACTTTGAAAGTTGTCTTTTCATCTTTAGAATTACTTTGAAAACACCATGTTTAAACAGGTTCAAATAAAAAAGAGTTGCTAGTTGTGATGGTAATTGACCAACCTGTTTTTTTAAACCATATAATACCAATTCATTTGTGATATGATGAAGATCAAATAACAGTTTTTGGTAAGATTCATGGAAAACTGATTGTTGATGTTCGTCGTTATTATTGTTGTTATTGGTATTACCGTGATTATCATCATTTTCTAGGATGTCAAAGATGTTCAATAATTCTTTTAATTCTTCATTTGTTAATTTGTTTGACCCAAAAATTGATGATGATGATGGTGTTGAGGAGCTTGATGTTGATACTGGTGGGCTGGGCGATGAGGTTGTTGATGAGATTGCTGTTGTGTTGCTGCTGGCATTGGTTGAGGTTGGAGCAATATTTGCAGAGGATGAAGTTGGTGTTGAGGTTGGTGTAGTATTTGTTGGTGTTGTTTCCCAATTTGAATCAGAGTTGGTAATGATCGATAACAATGATGATGATTTCATTAATAAAGAATTCTGAGATGAATTTAAACCTTTATCTTGTTCTTGTTGTAATTGCTGTAGTTGCTGTTGTTGTAGTTGAAGTTGTTGTTGCTGTAATTGCTGTTGTTGTATACTACAGTATAAATAAAGTGAATACCAGAATTTCTTAAATTTACGAATAAACTTGGTAATTAGTTGTTCAAGAGATCTATAATGATAACCACCCTTGAGTCCAGAGCTTGCTGAAAATGAAGTTAGTTGACCAGTAGTAATACGTAAAGATACGACATATTTTTCAGATAAACAATTCTTATTGTAAAGAATAATATGCTCTTCTAAATATTTCTCTTTTAATAAAAGATTTGAATGCTCAAGAATAGCAGGGATATTTGGACGAACTGTTAGGCAACTGCTTGATAAGGGGTCAACAGAAATAATACCATTACTTGGAGGGTCGATAATGAAGAAAATAGTATTGGCTTTAACTGCAATCGAAAGTTCACTATTGAAATTATTATAAATTATAACTTCTTTAACCAATTCCTCATTTGAAGATGAAAAATCATCAAACTCTATATTAACCTTTTTGCCTTGTTGTGCTGAGCTACTAGATTTGCTAGAGGTGGTTGTATTGGTTGTAGTTGAGCTAGTTGTTGTAGTGCTACTTGAGTCATTTGATTTCTTTATTTCAGCTTTCTCTTTTTTAACCAAACTGTTATCATCAGAGGTATTAATTGAAGTATTTTCTGGTGATGATGAGTTTGATTGTAATTGTTTTTCTTTTTCATCTTTAGCCAATGAAATTTTACCCTTAAAAACTATATTGAGGTCAGATAATTTAATTTGTGGGTATTTACATGCTGCGGTAAGATTAATAACTTGTTGATAATCACGAATTAAACGACAATTTAAAAAGATTTTAATTTCTTTGGTTGTAGTATTATTGGTGGATAATGATAATGGGTTTGCACTAGTGTTTTGTGGTGATGGGCAGTGGAAATAAAGGAACACTTTGACTTGACTATTTGGTTCTACGTAAAGGGTATTAAACTGACGTAAATATGATCTTGAGAGTGAGAAACAAACTTCAGTTGGATCGCTTGGTGGTAAACTTGTGCTTAACATGAAATCCAATGGCATAGATGATGAGTTTGATACGATAAATGAACGATCAGTATACGTAATGTTATAGTAAACATCGCCCAAGTTAATGGATGGGGTTGGGTTCTGTTTTCCTTCGACCAAAACACTAAAGTGACTATTTTGTTTAACTACAACATCAAAAGTAATTTGAATTGTCTTAATGTCTGCTGGATTATTACGATTTTCGATGATTAAATAGGTTGAATACATATCAATACGTTTTGTGGAGAATGTTGCTGTAATGATATGACGACCATGTGGCTCAATCTTACCACTATTTCTAGAAAGGTTAAGCCATGTGTGATCATTTTCTTTCATTGAATAGATTGAGTACTCAACTGGTTTGTTTGAAAGATTTTCCAAAGTTAACTCCCATGGTAGCGAACCAGATGAGAATTCTTGTTGACTAAGATGAATTTCATAGCAATTCTTTAATCTTGCAATAGGTGTACAACCTCTTAAAGACAATTTTGGTAATTTGTTAATTTGTATAATTGACCCTGTTGATAGTGGTTGTTGTTCAACACCTGTGGTGGTGGCTAATTGATTTGATGGATTAGAGACATTTGCATTTGACAAAAACAATTGATTAGACTGTGTAATATTTAATGGAGTAGCAGAACTTCCACTACTACCTATTAATGTTGTTGCTGCTGGTGATGAAATTGGATTTTCATTATTAATCAATTGCAAAGATGTATTTGGGACAATGGAGCTAATTGAAATTGGTGTTGATATCGATGATGTTGAGGTTGGTGTATTAATATTTGAACTTGGTCCAGAGGTGGATGTTGCTCCAGTGTTAGTAGTTGCTGAAGCAGCAGAGGTAGTTGGTGTAATTGGTGAGCTGGTAACAGGTTTATAGTTTCCAATAATATTAATATTAACTTTTTGAGACTCGTTGTTAAAAGTGTCTAAAGCAGTAACAATAACAGCAAATGAAGATGAGGGTGGAATATCTTCAATATTTGAAAGATTGATATTAACATTAACATTCAATACATCATTTGGAGGAACTTCGCCTTCTTCTGGATCTAATTTGACACAGTCTGCTGGTAATAATGAGTTTTGTGGGAAAACTGGTTCAACTTTGAAACGTAATGGATAAAAAGTACTTGTATTCTTAACTTTAAAGTAATCAGAGAGTGAAGTTTGTAATGACTGCTCTTCACCTTCTTTGTTTGTGATTCTAGAGATAACATTGAAATTTAAACGGTTTAATGATAATGAAAAGTTTTGACCTGGTAAAACAATACCTTTAAGTTGAATAACCTCAATTGGATATTGGTTGGTATTGATGGTAATTTTGCCAAATGTTGTAATTTCTTCATATTTCTCTTTTAATCTTGAATCTGGACGTGGACGAGCACGAATTCTAACTTCGATCAACTCCAATGGACGTAATGAGAAACTTGGAATTGGTGTATTTGATGTTTTATGTACCAATTCGACTTGAATTAATTCTTCAAACTGTGGAAGCAATTCAACTTCTGTATTTATCTTTAATGGTTTGTTTGAAGTGTTTTCAATAGTAAACCATTCATCAGATTGTGATGAGGCACCAATGAGAGGTGGATGATAAATGGTTGGGAGTACTATATCACTATTATCAACTAAACGACCAAAATTTAATACTCTAAATGTATGATACAATTGGATATTTAATGGTAATGTATTAAACTCGTTCATAACATTTTCAAATTGAATTTGATATTGAATTGGTCCTGGTACAGTTTGCTCAATTTTAGTTGGATCCAAACCAATTATTATTTGTTTCGACTCTGATGATGGAATTTGAATTTCAATTACAATATTATCCTCATCTTCAGAAGACTGAACAATTTGATATTGCTGTTGATCATTACTATCACCACCACTACTTGATTTAATTCTTGGTAAAATTCTATTTGATGAGGATGCTGGAGAGGTTAGTGATGAGGTAGAGTTATTTATCTGTTGATGATTTAATAAAATTCTTAATGCTTTTGATGGTAAACTACTAACACGAATAATTAATGGAATCTCTGAAAGGTTTCTTATTTCTGTAGTAATAAATACCTCTTTCCAAAAGTTTTCATAACCAACTCTACCAATATCTATATTGGTTTCACCTAAAATTTCGCCCATAGACATACAATAACTACCAGTAATGCTGACTAATTTTGAAATGTGAGTTTTACCTTCACCTGGAGCAATTGGGTAATGAGTTGAATCTGATCTTTCAAATACCAATGTACCTTGGAATTTAACTTTACGACCTTTACAAAGCATAAGTTTTTGTTTTGTTGAAATAACTGAATCTGGTTCTGGAGGATGGGGGTAGGCAATTACTTTTTGCTCACTGGACATAACAAATGGTTTACCACAAAGTCTCATTGATTTTCTACGGTCATTTGATTGGGACTTCATAGTTTGTAAATCCTCTTTGGTTGGGTCATGGAAGAATAAATAGATATTGGTATTTGATTTTGGATAAATACGAATATCATATTTGAGGTAATTTCTCATAGTGAATTGTTTCATTTGATAAAGTTGATCGCTAGTATTTAAACAATTGTTATCTGAATTAAATTGTTGTGGAGTGATAATAAATGATAATAACCTACGATCACCTGCAGCAATCTTTTCATTCCATGATACGGGACTAACATAAATATCGTCGAAACGGAGCATATCACCGCCCCCATTAACGTTGATTGGTAAATTAGTAGTTAATGATTCATCATCAACTAAAAGACGTACATTGATTTCCACTTTTTGACCAGAACAATTGAGATTATTAATTACAATTCTTTCTTCGTAAAGACCAAAAATGGAAGCGACTAGTGAAAAATGAATTTTTTCTCTTGATAATGCATGGTTAACCTCACTACCCTCAAGATTACCTTCGAGTTTATTTAACTTTAGATTTTTACTATGGGTAATTTGATAGTTTAATGGCAATAGGGTTGAAAGATTTGATATTGTAAAGCTACTTGAAATAGTTTCACCAAGTTTTCTGGTTGAACCTAAATCGATAAGATTCTTTGGTACCCTTAAAATACTCTTACCAACAATTGATGTAAACTTGATAGTATTCTCATAAAGCAAGTTATGATCGCTATCGTGAACTTTGATTCTAATACCACCAATCAATTCCCTGCAATGGCCATCAACATAATTCTCTGATGTCATACTGGGTTTTAAACAAATGTGAACAACTGTCTTTTGGTAGCCACTTAAATACAAATTATCTGCAGGTTTTGAATATTTTTCGTCGATAAATACAAATACTTGTTGAGTAAGATTTGATTTTAATGAAATGTATAAAGATTTATGTGAAAGATTATCTAAACGGAATGGTAAAACTTTTGCGAACTTTTGAGATTTGTCATAATAACAATTACCAAAATCTAAAATTTGGCTACTGCTTGGTAAATCTGGGAACATTACGTATTGTGGTGGTCTTGGACTTAAACTAACAAGTAAATTACTTTCGAAATTGAATTGAGTACTAGATACAACTATTGTATGAGTTTGTTTACCTGGAATTTGGGGTTGGCAAATAACTTCAATTGATTTTTTACCATATGGCTCAATAATACCAGACCTATCCTTAATAACTAAAGAGTTTTTGATGGCTCTAGATGGTGGAGGTGATAATATCAAACCACTATTATTAGATGTTATTGTTGCTGCTGCTATTGTTGATGGGTTTGTTGTTGCCGTAGTGGTCATTGTATTTGCTGTTGTTGCCGGTTTATTTGGCTGCTTAACTAATATTTCGAATGGTACTTTATGACCAGTATGATTAACTATTGTGAATCTAAATGAAATATCTTCATATATTCTAATTTCACCCAAATCAATTTTACCTGGAGTAATTGAAAGAATTGTTAAATTTGCTGGTGTTGTTAAAGATTTAGTTGGTGTAGGCTTAAGAATTGAGGTTGTACTAGATAGAATATTATTGCTAAAGCTTGGTGATTGTGGTGGGGGTGGTGGTGAGGATGGACTAAATCTTGAGCTAATTGGATTGAAATTATATTGAGATTTGAACGGTGAGAAAGTTGGCAGGTTATAACCATCACCCATATTTGATGTAATGTTTTGACGATAAGTTTCTTCATCAAAGCAAACGGTAGCAATATAATTTATCTTTTTGGTGACATCAATATTTTTAGATTCATAAACCAAAATTGATCCATTTCCCTCTTCTTTTCCATACCATTGTCTTTTTCCTGGCTTTGGTATTGGTGAGAAATAAACTAGAACATTTTGAATACCTCCTCCTTCAATATCAAATGTAATTGAATTATCACCAAGCTTACAAAATTGTTTTTTTTCTGGTACTATAGCTTGTGACTCTACACTTTCAGTATTATCACTTAATGTATTGGCAGTTGCTGTATCTGTTGCTGAAGTATTGCTTGAATCTGAAACTTTATTTTCTTCATTTTTATTAGCACCTGATGATGCTTCATTAATTTCATCAATTTGAGTTGGAGATGTTGCTCTACTAACTGGGTTGGGTGTAACAGATCCTGAATTACGCAATTTTTCAATTTGCATATTTATCTTTAAAGCTTTTTCATGTTGACCCTTACGACGACAAATCTTTAATTTTCTTTCTAACAAATCGATTTCCATTTCGGTTTCTTTTGAAATACTGAAGGCTGATTTCTCTTCTAATTTAAAGTAAATTTTATTTATACAAGATTCAAAGGATGATGGTGAATCATCAATAATCTTGAATATACGGCGTTGACTACTTGTGTTTGTTAAAGTAATACGCTTGGTCATTGATTTACCCTTGATCATGCAAACCCCAAAGTCAATATCTAGTGTATTTAAAAAGAAATGTCTTGGTTTCTTTACATTTGCTTTGATATGAACTGTCTGATTATTTGCATTGTCATAAACATTTTCAATTATTAACTTTTCATCGAAAACCCCGCTAAATGTTGGCTTGAATACGAATGGTACCTCTCTCTTACGATATGGTCTAACGATACCCATACGATCATTATTTTCAATATTTAAATTGCCACTAGTAATTGAACCAGATTTCTTAATTCTATAAATTAATGGAACTTGTGATAAATTATTAATAACTAAAGACTTTGTACGGTAATCATATTGAATAATATTTCCAAAATTAATATTTCTTTGAGCCAAGTCCATAATTGATTTACAAATTTTAGTGCCAATCTAAAGAAAAAAAAAAAAAAAAAATATTTAATAATTATATTTTAAATTTTCAAATAGGATTATTTGTATAGTGACTTACATTTAACTCTCTGATTGGTGAGTCATTAATTGTAACACCATTTAAACTTTCAAGTGAGATAAATAACTTGGCTTCCATATTTTTTAATTTACCACCTAACCAAGGTCTCTTTAAATCATTAACTATTGAAACAATAAAAATTGTAACCTCAGATTGTTGAGTAATTTCAACTGTTTTAACCCTTTTTAATTGACCTGATTGGATAATTGATTCTAATTTTTTTAATCTTTCAATCTGTGAAATAATATAATTATTTTCACTTTCTAAATCTGTAAATAAAGGTGGGTTATTATCCTCAAATGTTTGGATAAATTGGTACAAATCTGCTGATGATAAGAAACTACTATTTACATTGGTTAGAGTTGATTGTTGTTGTTGCTTTTGTGTATTAATTATTGTTGGTGTGGTTAGATTTAATGGCTCATCATCCATAATATCCTCCTCTTTGATTGAAGATGGAATACTGGTAGAACCTGTACCAGTTGGTATATTACTACTGTTATTTGATGAATCAAATGATGGTGATGATGCCCGTGAGTTGGTTCTAGAGCTTGGATTACTTTGATCATTGCTATTTGTTAGTTTTTTCTTTTTCTCTTGTTGTTGTTGTTTAGTACTTTGTTCTTTTTGATCAGAAGACTGAGAAGGTTGGTGGGGTGATTGTTGTGATGGTGATGATTTATCTGTTGATGAAGATGATTGCTTACCAGATTTTGGTAAAGCCAAATCTAAATATTGGCTATTATTAACCTTTGATTTATCCATATGATCTTTACCTTCAAAGAATTTTGAAATATACTCTTGGAGATTTTGCTTACTACTTGTAGTTTGGTTTGATAATAAAAGACCTACTTCTTTTTCTTCACAATATAACCTAACCTCCTCGGGGAGAGATGTTGATAGATTAAGAGTTAATGTACCTTTACTGACATTCTTGATACTAAATGAACGCACTGATGGGCAATTTACTATGGTTTCGTCAAAATCAATATAATTTCTACTATATGGAGTTTCTAAATGATAAAATTTAGAATGAACAGATACAGAATGCTCGTCGATATTATTTGCACGGACTTCTAAAAATTGTTGATCATTATTTGGGTTCTTTAAATTTACAAAAGTGATTTGTTTACGATAGTCTGGATTATTTTTACGTGGAAGGAAATCTATTTGTAGGTCATATGATTGTTTTGGAGGAATTGTAAATGTTTGATTCTTAAATGATATAACCTTTGATTGGAAACGCAACTGCATTGATGCCATTAAATCTGAAAGATTTACCAATTGTATAGTTGTAGATTTTGTTGTACCTACTGTGCAATCACCTAAATTAATTTCAGATGGAATTTTAACTACAGATGCACAAACTCTTGAAGCAACTTTGATGGTTTTATTTTTTTGATTTGACTTCATTAACGATTTTCCATAACGAAGGAGAATTCTAAAATTCTTTGGAGTTAAACGGTGAGATCTGGCATCAAGTTGTGGGAATAAAGATTTAGGACAATAACGAACTCGAATAATTCTTTCAGCACCAGGATTAATAGTAAGCTCTTCAATCTGCTCTTTTTTAATATCTACAACACCATGATTATGGGCCAATGAAATATTACCGTTATGGTTAGAAACAACACTATTTAATTTTAACTCTTCGGGTAAATCGCTTGAACGATGCTCCCCAATTAATAATGATCTATTCGAGTCTGTAACCTTATCACCCTCCTCTTCATGAAAATGAAAAGTAACCTCATCATCCAATAAATCACTACTGAAATTAACATCAATTGATTCTTCTGATATATTTTTAATTGTAAATGTTTGAAATCTTGAAACATCTGTATAACAATCACCCAAATCAATATTATTATTTGAAATTTGTAGTAATTCCTATTATGATTATTATAATAAAATATTAGTATTGAATTTATTTTATTTTCTTCCTATTAGCTTTTTGCTACTTACGATTTGTTGCTCGGCTGTGACTGATGAGTGTATAATAACGATCTCATAATTATTTGAATCATTTTTATTTTCAATTTTAAATTTATAGGTAAATTGGCCAATTGAAGTGGGTTGATAAGTTATCCTAATTGACATTGATGAATAACTTTGTACAATTCGGTTCTCTGAGGACAAGGGCAAACCAGTAGTATAATCAGTGAATGTAAAATAATTTAAAAATTTCTCTTTATAATAAGTGCTAAAACGAAGCGGCATTTCACACTTATTCCAAAGTGTAATATCTTTTACATAGGTTTGGCCAACAATACAGTCATCAAAAATCAATTCATTCGAGTCAACTTTTAAAACTGATTTACAAATTCTAATTAAAACATCTATAACCAATTCTTTTTGTGATGGCTGCAACTCTGGTACACTACCGATAGAATCTGTTGGTAATATTGGTTCAATATGAAACGTGATTTTACCTTTAACTTCGAAATAATTATAACGATCTGAATCGGTTCTTACAATTTCATCGATTTCGCCACCCTTGTTTGATGCTGAAGATTCGCTATCCTGTTTAATATTATCACTTGTATTAAGATTTGAATTACCACTACTACCATTAATATTTGAACCATCTTTATCTATACTGCTATCCTTATCTTTATTTTCCTTTTCTTTATTACCGTCATTATTACTAACATTACCACTATTATTGCTACTACTAACACCATCTTTATCTTTACTTTCTTTATTATCTTTATTATCTTTATCCTTTTGAGCATTAATTGTACTTGTTGTTAACATTTGATCGAAAGGTCTATATGAAATTACTATATTCTTGGTTTCTTTGGCTGATAAAGTAACTTGATCAATTAAATTGACCTCGTTAAACAATTGATTAAAATCGTCATCTTGAATTGGAGTTTCGTCAGAATCATCTTGCATATTTTCATTATTTAATTGAAATGCAATTTGTGGTAAATCTGATTTAAGTTTAACTTGAACTGGATAATCTACTATATTAGTTAATTTAAAATTTCTAAGTACATAAGTTTCTTTTAATATAACTTCGTTAAATTCCAATTTTGATCCATTCAAACTAGTCTTAATAATTGGTTGCGGTTGTTGTGGTAACTGCTGTGTTGTTAGTGTTGGTGTTGCTGGCTGATTTGGATTATCCATTATTATACTATATGTTTATTTTTTTATTATACAAAAAATAAATAAAAAAAAAAATATAAAAAAAAAAAATTATTTAAAAAACAAACTCAACATAAATATGATTAATATACAAAAATATTGATTACTTTTAATTTAATACAAATAAAATAGGAATCAAACTATATTGTTTAATTTAAGATATAAACAATATGATAAAACAATATGATAAAAAATGAAATGAAAGAAAAATAAAATTTTGCAATTATTAAAAAAAAAAAAAAAAAATTTTAATTTTTAAAAAAAATTTTATTTTTTTTTTTATTTTTTTTTTTAATTTGATTTTCAAATATATTTTACCATTTTAATCGAATTTACATATTCACACAGGATAAATATAATAAAAAATATTTTATTAAAATGTAAACCTTTCCATAAATAATAACAAATTTAAATTTATTAAAAAATCTCAATATTCAATGCATTAATAGGCAAAATTAATATAAAAATAATAAAACATGAAAATAGTTCATTGATACAGAAAACATATCCCAAATTAAGATATCAACTAAAAAAAATGAGTAAATAGAATAAAGGACAAAGATTATCAAACATGTTTCAAATAAGAAAAGAAATCAAATGTTTTATGTTAACAAAGTCAATATATAAACTATTTTTAGACCAAACAATATTAAATAAATTCAAATAAAGATTTATATATATTCTAAAAAAATTCGTTTTTAAAAAAAGTTATTTCGTTTTTTTTAAAAAATATTTTTTTTTTATTTTAATTTTATTTTATTTTTTTTTAATTTTTTTTTTTTTTTTAAAATTTTATTAAATTTTTTTTTTTTTTTTATTTTCGTTAAAATCAACCCGCTTAACAAACACATATATATATACAATGAGCAATCGTACGTATTATTTATATAGAAAAATAAAATAAGATTGCAAAGTAATTGGTTACTAATATTATTATTATTTTATTTTTTTATTAAATAGAAGTTGAAATGGAAGAAGCTATGGATACTAAAGGTATCACCTCAACTCAAATTTTAGGTAGAGTTAATGCCTTACTTAAATTACAAGTAAGTTAGATTTAATAATATTCAAGAGCGCATTATAAAATAATATTGATTAATTTTATTTTTTATTATTTTTTTTTTTTTAGGAAGCTCACGAAGAATTAAGTGAACAAATGGAAAAAGAAATCCTCGAAATTGAAAAGAAATATTTACTTAAATTCCAACCACTTGCTGACAAGAGAGGTGAAATTATCAAAGGTAGCGTTGAACCAACAGAAGAAGAAAAAGGTGCTAAAGAACCAATCACTGTTGATAATCTTACCTCAAAACCAGAAGTTAAAGGTATTCCAAATTTCTGGACCATCGTTTTAAAGAACACCGAAATTGGTGAAATTATCGAAACTGTTGATGAAGAAGCCCTTTCACATTTAGTTGACGTTAAAATCACCCAAGTTGGTGATAATAGCGACTACAGCATCGATTTCCACTTTAGTGAAAATCCATTCTTTACCAATACCGTTATCTCTAAAACTGTTCACATTCAAGAAGATGAACTCCAAAGCATTGATTCAACCCCAATCGAATGGAAAGAAGGTAAAAACTTCACCTCTAAAGTTGTTAAGAAACAAGTAAAAGGCAGAGGTAAAGGTAAAGCTTCAACTGCTACCACTAAAATGGTCAGTGAATCTGTCCCATGTTTCTTTGGTTCATTCCTCGGAGCTGTTGCTGAAGATGATGAAGCCATTGAAGATGAAGAAGAAGATGACCCAAGAATGTACATGCAATTCCAAATCATTGCTAAATTAAAGGATATTATCATTCCAAATGCTGTCGAATTTTTCCTTGGTCGTGCTGATGATCAAGAAGGTGATAATTACGATGATTTCGAATTTGGTGGTGAAGATTTTGATGAAGAAGAAGATGAAGATGATGATGAAGATCAAGTCATTAGAAAACCATCTGCTAAAGGTAAACCAGCCGTCCCACAAGATCCAAATTGCAAACAACAATAGATTCTCTTTTTTAAATAATAATAATATAATAATAGTTTTTTAAAAAAATATTTAAAAATGTAAACAATAATAAAACATAAAAAAAAAATATAAAAAAAAAATTAAAAAAAAAAAAAAAAAACAACTTTTTCCTTTATTTTTTATCTCTTTTTTTTTTATTTTACACTTTTTAAAAATATTTATTGTTGGAAAAGTAATATAAATAAATATTAATTATTAAATTTTATTTTTATTTAGTTATTATGAGCGTGTCCATGATGATCGTCATTACCATGTGAATGACCATGATGTTGATTTTTTTGATGTGAATGATGGTGATATGGATCATTATCATCTTCATCACTCATATTTTCTGGTTCACTTTGTCCATATAAAGGTACTGGGGTTTTTTCATTGTATCCATCATAATTTGTTGATGAGTTAAATTGTTCATTTATTATTGGTGATGTAATAGTAGATGGGGTTTGTTGGACTTGGTAGAGTGGAATTGATTCATTATTTTGTTGGTTATGGTCATGGTGGTCATGGTGGTCATGGTGGTCGTGATCGTGATCGTGATGATGATCGTGGTCATGATGATGGTCATGGTGATCGTGGTCATGATCGTGGTGATCGTGGTCATGGTGATGATTATGTTCATGTTTATTGGGTTTTTGTTCATCATCGTGATGATGATGATGTTTATCACCATTATCTTTATCTAATTGAATAGTTAAATCTTGAACAAAAGATAATCTGTTTCTTATTGATTGGAGTAAAAATGATTCATCACAGCTCTTTTTAATTGAAATTTGGAGGGTACCAACATTATTACCAATTGAATGTGACCAAAAATGTTTTTCTTTGATTTCTAAAACACCATTCATAACGGCTACATCTTTTAAGGCATTTCCAATATTTAAAATTAATGATTCTGGTGTTTTTTGTAATAAAATACCTGATGTTTTTACACAGATTGGTACGGCATTATAAACGATAATACAAGCAATAATAATTGAAACTAATGAATCTGAAATTTCTAAACCACTATAAAAAAAAATAAATAAATTAGTGTTTATTCTCTAAAAATATAATTATAAATCCTTTTTTTTTTCTTTTAACATACGAAATCTGACCAACAATTGATGAAAGAATAACACCTAAACTTGTACAGCTATCAATAAGAATGTGTTGTGAAATGGTTAATAAATTTTCATTACGAATTGATGATTTTCTTTCGTTTTTCTTTTGTTTGAAAAAAATGAAACCAATAATATTAATTAATAAACTGATAGTTGCTAAAGAAATAACTCTACCATGACTAAATAGTATAAAATGAAAAAATGGTTAGTTTATTTTTATTGATATTATTATTGTTATTATTATTGTTATTGTTATTGTTATTATTATTATTATTATTATTATTATTATTTTACTATTACTATCTTTACGGTAATGATAAACTTACTTATGAATATGTGGTGGTTCTAATAATCTTTCAACAGATTCTAAAAATAAAAAGAAAGAAACAAAAATAAGGAAAGCACCATTTGAAAAAGTACCTAAAACTTCCCAACGATCGTAACCATAAGTATAATCTGAGTTGCTTCCTTTTTTACCAACCAACATACTGAGTAGCGCAATAAATAAACCAATACAATCGAATAAAGCGTGAAAACCATCACTAACTAAACCTAAACTCTCTAAATAAGCACCATAAAATATTTCATAAATTGTAAATAATAACATTACAGAAATCCATCCAGCCAATTTTTTTGCATCATTATCTCTATTTAAATTTTGAATTAAATGATTAATAGTTATACCGCTACTACTATTCTTATCCATACTAAAATATCCATTATTATTGTTATTGTTATTGTTATTATTATTATTATTATAGTTGTTATTATTATATGAATTGTTATTGTATTGGTTACTATTATATTGTTGTGAAGATGGAGGACTCATGCCGCCACTATTATTTAGTTGATTATAAGTAGAATAATATGGTTGTGCATGGCCTATTTGGGTTCTATGGTGACTGTGGCTGTGACCATGATTATTGTTATTATGATTATTATTACTATCTACATGTTGGTGTTGGTTTTGTTGTTGGGAATATAACTGATGATGTTGAACATATGGATCATTATTTATATCTGATGACATGATTTGATAATTTTATTAATGTTTGGGGTTTAATTAATAAATGAAACAAATCTAAAATAATAACCAATAATGCTTGATCATCAGAAAAATAAAATTAAAAAAAAAAAAAAAAAAATTAAAGAAAAAAAATATATTTTATTTTTAAAAATAAAAAAAAATTAAAAAAATAAATAAAAAAAAAATTAATCAAAATAAAATAAAAAAAAAAAAAAGGTTTAATTTTTATAAAACATCCACTTGAAAATAACTATTTGATTTTCTTTATTTAGTAAATATAAATTAAATATTTTTATTTATTTATTTATAGTTTTTATTTATTTTTTACCGACTAATAATATGGCTATTGAAAATAAAAATAAAGAAAAGAAATGAGTTTTTGTAGTTTGAACATTTAATAAATTATAATCACCATTTTTAACCCTACTGTACATATTATTCATTAAAGGAATTGTTGCGAATGGTAATAAAAAAAATAAATTATTAAATTTTAACATTAAGAAAACTAGATATAATAAACCTCTAAAATTTAAATAAAATTAGTACTTATTGTGTTTATTATTATTATTATTAGTAATTATAATTACCCAATATATAACAAATAATAATAGTATAATGAAAAATTCTTCCCTAATATAATTGCAATTGTAACTACACCGTGTTTTTTATCAATTTCTATATCTCTGTGATAGTTTGCATGAATGGATTGGAGGATAACCGGTAGGAAATAAAAGCTATAGTATATGAAAGGGTTTGGGGATGTGAAGCTGAGGTCTATAGGTAAGCTTTTGGTATTTGCATAATAAAAAATCCAAATGTTTATATAATGAACCAAGCTGAATATAATGTGGCCCAATGCATAGTATTTTAAAGGAGTGTATAAACAAACACCCAGTATTTGAAGTAAATCCAATATTAGAATGGTGAAAAAAGCATCAGATCCCTTCCATTTAAAAGTTACCATTAGTAATATACCATTACATATTAATGGAAACTTTATAAAATCTCGAAGCTGTTTTTTTGATATATGTCTAAATAGTGTTGAATCTAATTCTCGTTTGGTTGTCTCTGATCCATATATAAAGTACTCTAAATATGAATTTAACAAGTATGCAAAACAAAAATTTTGAAATATAATTGTAAAACAAAAAAAACTAAACTTTAAATCTAATGTTTTGGTTTGACTGTACGCTATAGATGATGATGTTAGCAATATAAATAGTATACCAGTTGACAAATATGATCTAGTTGAAATTAAATATTTATTTATAACATTCATTTCACTTTACAACTTGTGTGTGATTTTTAACCTAAATGAATAAATATTATATATATATACAAATAAAAATATACAAAAAAAAAATAATAATACTAACAAATATTTTAAATTAAAAATTTTAATTTTTTTTTTTTTAAAATTTTCTAAGGGGTCTTTTTTTAATTAAATTTTTCGCAACGGGGGTTTTTTAAAATTAAAATTAAAAAAAAATTAAAAAAACGGGGAATTTTTTTTAAAATAAAATATCCCCCCCTAAATAATAAAATTTTTTATTTAAAATTTAAAATTTAAAATGTTTCCCAAGGGATAAAATCGGAAAAATTTTAAAAACTTTTTTTTTTTTTTTTTTTTTTTTTTTTTTTTTTTTTTTTTCAGATACAAGTAAGACTTAAATTATTAAAGAGTCAGAAAAAGTCGTTTGTTTAATAAACAATAAAATAAATAAAAATATTACTTTTTTTGGATTTTTCTTTTATTTTTATTATTATTATTATTATTTTTTTATTATTTTAATTAAATATAAAAAATGAATGTGTTAATTTAAAATAAATAAATAAAACCTATATACAAAAATTATTTTACTATTTATTTAAAAACAATTTACCAATATAATAATTTGAAGTTAAATAACCGATGGTACCACACATTACACCAAATAATGATGATATTATTATACTATAAAGATAGAAGAAATAGATTTGAATGAATCCAGTGAATTGGGTTTCTTGATAACGGTACAATAAGAAGTGGGCCATTATATAGATCGAGATGGAAAAGGATGAAAAGAATGACCACCATTGCCACTGATGATCCTTTCCATAGTTGATTATTATGAATGAGAATAAAATATTACAAATAAGTAACACGAAAAAGAATGCTAGTAGTTCGGTCGAATACCATCTGTTGATAACCAAATAACCCCTGGTGAATAGATACTTCATCACTGATTGACCAAATGTGTAAATAATTGAAAATGGGAAAATACCACAGATCAAAACCAATAGATAGTTATTATAGAAAAATGAATATCTCTTTACAGCATTGTTTAAAAAAGTTTGTGTTGAAAATGATGTTGCATTTGAAATGCTAATTATTAATTCTAAAAACAATGGTGAGGAGCTTGATAAACTATCATTATTGTTATTGTTATTCTTTTTGCTTTTTCTAATATTTAAATAAAACGATAGCATTGATAAAGGTGATCCTAAGAAAAAAAGTGTTATTATTGCTGTTGATAGTTTTCCCCAAGCTACAATTGACAAACCATTGACGCTATCGAAATCGCTTGAAAAGCTAATAACAATCTTTGTGAATATAATAATTGTTGAAACGACTGTTGGTATAAAGTAACTTGAATAAATACATGTCTTAATCCAATTCTCGGTTGAATTGCTAAAGATATTACTACTGCTATTATTACTAATTGTGTCGTTATTGTTATTACTGCCGCTGCTCGAACTACTATTTAAAAACATAAAACTAGAAACATAGCCACCAAGGATCGAAGAGATGGGATAAAGTATTATAGCCGAGTCTAATAAAGTTTTACTTGATAGTGTTTTCGATTTCCATACAAGTAATATTATAGCCAATATAAAAATTGAAAATAATTGGACGCCCAAGCTAATTAGAGAAATAAATAAATCTGAATATTTGATAGGTTTTATTAAATTATATTTTGATATTTTTGGCCCAAATCCCATATTATTATATTTTTTATCTGTAATTGTGGTGTATTTCGATATTGATGTTGGTGAAGAGGCTTGGTGCTGACGGTAAGGTTTTTGTTCTGAGTTATTACCAATTGAAGATTCTATATCATTATGGTCATATTCGTCATTGTTATAATCATAAGTAACTTCGTTATTATTAGCTGTATTATTATTGTTATTATTATTACTATTACCACTATTATAAATACGAGTTTTCATTGCATTAAATCTATTTTTATTAAATTCATAATATATATAACCCAGTATTAATATCCATATAATTGAAATGACTGCTGAATTTACAATTGAAATGATCATTGTATATAGTGAAATTTGTGAGGCGTGTCTTGTTAGTCTTGAATTTGATGATTCTTCGGTTGTGTACCATTCGATGCTATAAGTAAATTTAAAATTGATATCTTTATCATCATTTTCATCAATTAAAACTGGTTTTAATGGATTTATATCAACATTAATTAACTATAAAAAAACAAAATAGTGTTAATATTTTTATTGTAGAAAATAATTTTATACTTTATAACCACCTACTCTATTTTTATTATAATGTAGTGATATTTTATAATATGTATTTATATAATAACTCTTTTTACAATCTGTGGCGGTTTTAGGATCATGATGGTTACTATATTTGCACTCATTAATTACTCTACCAATTTTAAGGAATGATGGAATATTATCGATATAAACCTTTAATATATAGTCCTGTTTAATTGAGTCCAATATAACCTTTTTATTTGTTTTTGTAATTTTATTATTGCATATTAAAGTTTCATTAAAATTTTCTAATAATATTAAAAATGGTTAGTATATTCTCGATTATTATTTTGCTTATAGTTACTAATAGTAACATACTTGCAAACATTATTGGTATCGAGCTATCAATTAGTTGCTTATCTAAAAATGATAGTATAAACGATAGTTGTTTTTTATGTTGACCTATAATTTGATTTCCATCCGTTAGGCAAAGTTGTAATTTTTCTAAAGAGTATAACTGCTGTGGGTTGTCATATGGTGTTATATAATTGTAATAAAACTGTATATCTTCCCCATATTGGAATAAATGTGAACTGCCATCCTCTGATAGCCCACCTCCGTTGGTGCCATTTATAACCTTTAATTTATGGCTATTGATTGAAAAGAAAAATATAAATATAATAATAATTATTATACCAACAAATTTTTTTTTCATTATTTAATTAATTATTTATTATTTATTATTTATTATCTATTATCTATTATCTATTAAATAAACAATGAGTTGTAAAGTTATTATTGTTGTTATTATTATTATTATTTTTATTCGTATATAATAATTTTTATTGGCATATAATATTTTTTATCGGATACATAAAAGCAATTCTATAAATAAATATATTATTATTTTTTCTTTTAGTATTAATACTGCAATTAATTTGAAAAATAAAAAATTTAAAAAATTTTATAAATTAAAAATTATTTTTAAAAAAAAAAAAAAAAAAATTAAAAAAAAAAAAAAATAATTAGTTCGTTTTTTCAAGAGCAAAAAAAAAAACACTAAAATAGTAAAATTTATAATAAAATGGAATAAGATAAATAAAAATAATTATTTCAATTTTTATAGTCCATTTTTTTAAAATTAAAGATAAAAATAATGTTTTTTTTTTTGGAAAAAATTTCAAAATATTTTAAAAAAAATTTAGAAATTATAAAAAAAAGAAATAGGGATTTAAGGATGACAAAATTTCCATCTGATAAAAAGATTAAAATAGATATGGAAAATTAAAAAAGTTGTAAAAAATAAAATTGTTATAAAAATTAATCCTATAGTCAATCCATTTTAAAAAATATATTTATTAAATAAAGACCAAAGATTTATTACATCTAAATTAAAAAATAAGAAAAAAAAAAATAATATTTTTAAGATAATAAAAATTTTTGTTTTTTAAATTTTTATTTATTAATAGTACTATTTTTGAATTTACATAATTAAAATTTAAAACCAATTAAATTGATTAAAATAAATTATTTTAATGTTTTTAGAAGGCATAACCATAGCCACCAGATTGTTGGCCACTTGTATAATAAGTTTCAGATGTTGATGTATTGGTCTTGTTATAATAAACAGTACCATTTTGTTTTCCACCAGCACCAGCAATACCATGGCCAAAGTGTGCTACTGAATTGTTTGATTGTTGACCAATTGAGCCACCGGATGCGACAACTGATGATGATTTTGAAACATTACCGAGTGAAGTGATGGATTCTAAAATTTATATATTTAAAATAATTTATTAATACAAATAATGAAATAAACCAATAAATGAAACTAAACTTTTTACTTACTTAAGATTGACATTTCTTTTTTAATTTATTGTTTATTTTTTTTTGTTAATTTGATGAATAATAAAATTTTTTTTCATTTCTTAAATATTTTTTTTTTTCATTTTTAAAATTAAAAAAAAAAAACTAAATAAAAAAAGAATTGAATAGAATAAATACAAATTTTCCAAATAAGGAATTGTAATTATTTTCAAATAAAACTAATAATAGTTACAAATTGATATACCGTTATTATTTATTCTAATTTTTTGGATAATCGCCATGAAATCTTTAACAAAAAACTATCATTTGTAAAGACCAACACACTAAAACATCTATTTAAAGAAGTATTAAATACCAATATTCCATCTTTATAAGGCAATTCTTTTTTTAATAAATAACTTTTATTATAAAAATTTAAAATAATTTTAATTTATTATTAACTCTACTGAATTGCATCATAAAACATCATTTTTTTAAATAAATTAACCCTATCTAAAAGGAAAAAAGAGATAAAAATAATTTTTAAAAAATAAAATTAAATTAAAAAATATAAAAAAGGGGTCATAATGTGTGGTTGGTATATCAAATTGTTTTGATCCATTCGTTATTAAGTTTCAGTATATTTACTTTACTGCATATTAAATGGAGTAAAAAAATAAAATTAAAATGGAGAATGAAAAATAACAATATATATTAAATGTAAAATTTGAGATTAAAAATAAGATTTTATATAAATATATATATAGAAATAAAAAATTAATTTAATTTTTTTTTTTACTTTTAACAATAGAATCTCAATGCAAGATACGATATTATAGATATTATTATAAAATAAACAAATACTATATTAAACTTTAATGTAATTTATAATGATATATATTTAAGATTTTTATTTAATAAATTTTTACAGATGCATAAAGTAATATCACTTTTTTGTTTACCATTCATTATTTAATGAAGGAAACCAAAACCACCTGATTCTTGGCCACTAGCATAGTAAGTTTCAGATGATGAGGTTGAGGTTTTGTTGTAATAGACTGTGCCACCTCTTTGACCACCTGCACCAGCAATACCATGGCCAAATAGAGAAGCTGAAGAATTATTGGATTGTTGATTGTTTGAGCTACCGGAGGCAACAACTGATGATGATTTTGAAACTTTATTGAATGAAGTGATGGAATCTGAAAAAAATATAAAAAATTGATTAATTTATTTTTATAAATTTTTTTTTAAATTATAAAAATACTTACTTAAAATTGTCATTTTAGTTTTTTTAGAAATTAAATTTAATTAGTAAGTTAATTTGTTTGTTTGTTTGAATTGATATTTAAAAAAAGACAAAATATTTGACTTTAAATAGTTTTTTTTTAAATATGTATTTCTTTAAAAAAAAAATGAAAATATTAAATTTAAATAAAATTATATGAAATTGTAAATATAAAATACAATTACTTTTTAAAGAAAATGATATTCTAAAAATAATGCAACGTTTAAATTATCACTTAACAACAAAAAAATAAAAATTAAAAAAATTTTATTTATAAATCACTAACCTAATGAAGCTATCTGATATAGATTGTTTTTTCACACCTTGAATTATTAAATATATTTGAATAACTTGAATAATGCTTTTGTTTACAAATATTCTCCTGTCCTGGTTATAAAAATTCTACATATAACCTGGATGAAATCTATGACAATACCATCTTCAACTAAATTAATGAATCCAAATTTAAAAATATAAGTCAATATTACCTTCCAACATTTTTTTTATTTTATGATGATTAATGATACTGTATGATGTTTTATGATGCAATTTAAACAATGCATAATGTTAATATTTACTTTTTAAAACTACTACTTTTTTTCGCTACAACTTTAACAATAAACACATTTATATATCTATGTTTTATGTATTTTTATATTATATAACCTTATATAACCACTATAAAAAATGGGGTTATTCTATTTGTTTTCTTGTTATGTAGTGTGTTTAAAAAAAATAGCTACCCCCAATTAATAAAATAAAAAAATTTATAAAAAATTAAAATAAAATTAAACAAGTAAGTTAATTTCTATTTTTATATTAAATCATTATGAATTGTATTAATGACGATCCTAAATTCTAGTTATAAATAAAATAATAAGAAAAAATGTTTTTTTTTTTTTTTTTTTTTTTTTTTTTTTTTTATATCTAAAATTTTTTTTATTTTTTTTTATTACTATATACCATTTTTATAAATATATTGTTTATTTGTATAAAGTTTCAGCAAATGAGTTGTAATCGAAACCTTGTTCGGTACGTGGCATATTGGCTAATAAATATTCAACTTGTTTAGCATCTGAAATTGATTGACGGATTTGAGCTTCAGTGATGAAGTCTTTATCTTCAGCCATAACTTTGAAAGCAGCTTTAATTGATTCTGCATTATCTGAACCTTTACGTGAGCTGACCATGTATTCAACAAATTCTTCGAATGAGATGAAACCAGAGTTATCAGCATCAATTTTAGTGATGACAGCTGATAATTGATCTTCAGTTAAATCTTCACCGAGTGATTTGAGGCATGAACCAAATTCGAGACGGTTTAATTTGTTATCATTATCTTTATCAAAGTGTGAATAACAAGCTTTGAATTCAGATAATTCTTCAGCTGATACACCTGAAACTTGTTTTGAAAGGATTTCACCTTCAAAGACTTGTTCTTGTTTTTTGGCGGCGGTGGTGAGTTTTTCCCATTTTAATTTAACAGAGTCTAAAGTGTGTTGAGTGTGTTTGTTTTCAGTGACTTGAGCTTCTTCTAATTGGGTGGCAGTAGCGATTAAATCGTCTAAGAGTGATTTCTTTTCTGATTGATCGGCAATGATGGCACGAATGTTATTTAATTGTTCTTGTGGATCTGAAGCATTTTGTGAAAGTTTTTCGAGGTTTTCTGAAACGTATTCACTGACAACATTAGCTTTTTCAGCAAAGGCTTGGCATAAAGCATCATTGTTGGTTTGAGTTGAAAGTTCAGTGGCAAGTTCAGCTTTACGTTGTTCAATACCAGCTAATAATGAGTTCCATTTGGCTGAAAGATCATCATATGAAATGACAGAGTAATCGTTTTCTGAACGACCTAAATCACGGAGTTGTTGAGTTAATTGAGCAAGAGCTTCTAATTCAGCAAATTGGTTGGCTTGATCTTGGAGGAAAGCATCGAATTTGGCTTGGGTTTCATTAACAGCATCGATAGAGTCGACACTGATTGGGTCAAAGACGGTATCATCAGCAGATTCAATCCAGACGTTTAATTGAGCAGCACGTTTAGCAAATTCGACTAATGAATCTTCGATCTTTTGAAGTTTTTCTAATTCAGCTAAAAGTGAGTTCTTATAAGTTTCTGAAGATTGTTTAACACCTTGCCATTGACCATTGAAGAAGGTATCTTTACGTTCAGTTAATTGGCCAACACCGCTGTAGTTAAGTTCAGCTAATTGAGCAAGAATGCTATCGAGATCACTAGTTGATTGAGCTTCTAATGATTGGTATTCACCGTCAAAAGCTTCTAAATTCTTTAATTTGGCTTGAACAGCAGTGATTGAATCACCGAAATCAGTTGATGATAAGTATGATGATTTGGAGTTTGACCAGTTTTCTAATTTCTTAAGAATACGGTTGTATTTTTGTAAGAGAACAGCGATTTTCTTTTGACGTTTGAGTTCGTTTCTAAGAGCATCTTGGTGTTCTTGTTCAGTTTTATCTAAATGTGTCCATAATTGATCGATTTCTGATGGTGATAAACCTTGTGGTGGAACGAATGGTTCACGTTTAATTAAACGTAATTTAGTTTGTAATGAGTTGAAGATGGCTTCTAATTCGAGAACTTCTTGACCCTTTGGTGGTTTTTCACCATTCTTGTAGGCTTTGAGTGAAGCAATGTGTTGTTGAACTGATTCGATTGATTCACCGAAATCACGACCTTCGAGGTGTTGAACTTTAGCGTTGATCCATTCGACTAATTCGGTGGCTCTCTTGACATAATCAGATTTGGTTTGTTCGAGTAACATAAAGGTATCTAAAACTTTACCGACTTGTTTACCAGCAGTTTCAGCTTTTCTTGAGGCAGAGAAGTGATGGTAGTATTGAGCAACGTAGGTCATAACTGAACGTTCATCTGGTTTTGGAACATCTAACATATCAGAGACATCAAGCATCTTTGGAATATCTAATTCTTTTTCGGCAATATCGAAAGCTAATTGTAAGTTACCAGCTTTGTCATCTTTGTTTAATGAATCGTAATCGATTAAATCTGGACGATGTTTGTGGATTAAAGCACAGAAAGCAAGACCATCTTGGAAGGAGGTATGGAAATTACCAACTTTAACACGTTCATAACCTTCAGTTTTTCTTTGGCACCAAAGTAAAAGAGCTTCTTTGGCTGATAATTCTTCAATTGAAATATCTTGAATGGCAAAACGAAGAATAATGGTCCAAATCATACCTAAAGTCATTTTAAGATTCTTATCGACTAACTCTTCAGCACCAATACCAATGAGTTTAACACCATGGGCTTCGATGTGTTTTAAACAAAGACCAACATTTTGAATTGAGTGAATTCTTAATTTTGGTGTTTTATTTACTTTGAAAACTGGATCATTAGAAATAACTTCTAATAATTGAGCTAATTTAATACCATCAGTGAAATCTGAGTCGATTTGTTCAATATTTGAACCAAGTTTACGTAAGTGTGAATTACACCAAGCAGTAAAAGTCTTTTAGATACAATTAAAAAAAATATATTAATATTTATTTTATAAAAATTGAATTTTAAAAATATTAAATAATTACTTTTTTTTGGGTGATTTCCCAAGCTTTATTTAATAATTGTTTATCATTACCAGATACGGTGGCAGTTTCTTCTGACATTTTATATTATATATGTTTTACAAAAATAAATATTAATTTATTTGGTGGTGTTTAGTTTTTTTAAATGTTACAAATTTACAAAAAAAATTTAAGATTTTTTTTATAAACTATTAAATATATAAATATAAATAGGGAAAATAAATAATAAAAAAAAATGTATATTATACAGAATGAATTAAAAAAAAAAAAATTATATAAAAAATTTTTTATTTTATTTTTTTTTGAAAAAATTTTATAATAATTAAAAAAAAAAAAAAAAAAAAAAAAAATAATAAAAAATAAACCCAATTTTTTTTTGAAAATAAGATTTGAATCTAAAAAAGATTTTTTTTTTATTTATTTTAATTTTTTTTCTTTTTTTTTCAGTTTAAAATATAAATGGTGATAACCCACCACTACTATTATTTATCAGTTTATACTTTTATTTGAAATTTTAATTAGAAGGGTCTGTTTGATGAGTTAATAGTAAAAATAAAATAACTTTGTTTTATTTCTAAAATCAAAAAAAACCCACACCTCCATTTTTTTATTTTTAAATTTATTTATAATAATTTAACCATAAATAATTACAATAAATTTTTATTATTAATCAATATAAATATTTGAATTTGGTTTGGTTTGATTTTTTTTTTTTGTTTTTGTTTTTTTTTTATATTTTTTTTAATTAATTAAACAATCAATATATCTTTTAAGGAGATAAAAGAGTATACTAAAAAAAAACAAGAAATAAAAAAAATAAAAAAAAAAAAAATAAAAGAAATCATTATAATAAGGATATGTTATGAACTATTTAATAGCTATATTTTTATTTTAAACAAAAAAATGAGATATTTTTTAAAAAATCACATTCCCAAATCTGCAAACTTTTTTTTTTTTTTTTTTTATAATTAATGTAATTATTATAATTATAAATTTATAAGGCAATATAATTAATACTCAATGAGATATTACATGTATCATGATATAATATTTAATTGGCAAAAAAAAAAAATAATTAAAAGATTTATCCTTTAAAAGTAATTTTGAAATCTAAAAAAAAATTCCATATTTGAATATTTAGTACATATGTTCTCATACTATTAGTAATTTTTTTTTTTTCCATTTATATATAGTATGAATACAAGTGTAATTGTTATATTTGGTCAAGTTCACATGAGCAAACCAAATGGTGCAAATTGGATGTATTTGAAATGAAGAAATAGAGAAGCTAACAACCATGCCACCCACTATTTTATTATTTAATTTATTAAAAAAGATAACCGTTAAAGATACTTTTTTTTTAAAAATTAAAAAAAAAGTTTTTTATTTTTTATTTTATTTTTTTTAAATTTTTTAGTTTTTTATTTTTTTTATTTTATATATATATATTATAAATTATATTATATTATATTATATTTATTTTATTATATTATAATTTACTTTAAGTTGATCTTTTTATAATTTTATATTTTTATATTTTTATTTTTATTTTTCAAAACTTTAATAAATCAAAAAAAGAAATCTTTTTATTTTTTTATTTTTTTATTTTTTTTTTTTAAAATTAAAATTTTAATAAATATTTAAAATATTAAGTATTTAATCAAAATAACGGAAACAAATAGTAAAAATAATAGTAATATAGTAGGCAAAATACATTATATTAAAGTTGGTAAATGTAATTATTTAAAAATAAAGTTTTTGTTTTTTTATATATATATATAAATATTATATATCATATTTCATCTCATACTCATATTATTATCAAAGCTGCCCAATTAGAAAAATATAATTAATCACGATCTCATTTATCACTCACCTACCTCCAATAAACCCACACTTCCCAAATTTTTTTTTCCAATTTTTAATTTTAAAAATTTATTTTATTATTATAATAAACTAAAAAAATACACACCCCACTCACTCGCTCTAATTACCACTTATACACAACAACCACACACAACTTGATGATTATAACTTATTTTTATTTTATTTTATTTTATTTTTTTTTAATTTTATTTTTATTTTTATTTTAATATTTTTTTATTGATATCTTTTTTTTATTTTTTTTTATTTTATTTTTTATTTTTATACACATCATATCGTATCATCAGTATTTACATATAGATATATTAAATTAACAGATAAAATAAATAATAGTACTACAATAAATATAAATATTAACATTTTTTTTATTTTATTTTTTTTATTTTTTTTTTTTATTTTATTTTATAAAATTTTTTAAAATTTTTTTTAAAAAATATTTTATTTTTTATTTTTTATTTTTTAATTTTTTTTTATTTTTTTTAAAACTAAACAATAGAACAATTGTGTTTATTTTTATTTATATTTATATATATAATAGCAAATCGTATTTTTAAGTAAAAATACCATTAAAATTATTTAAGAAAAAAAAGAAAAGGAAAAAAAAACGCTACCAAAAACTATATTATATATAATAAAATATATATAATATAGGAGAAAAGTAGATCACCCCAAAAAACAAATAGTAAAGTTTTAAATAAAATGGAATTAATCAGATCTTGTTTCGAAGGTGTTATAAGATATTCCAATAATTTTAGGAGCACCACAGACCAAACATCGCCATCACAACAATCAACCAGTAGCAAATATAATGAAACAATAACAGCTGATGGAAGTAGTAACCAAGATTCCGCAACAACAACAACAACAACAATTAATATAAAAAATAATGATAATGCTAATATTAATCATAATGTACATAGTTTAAATAGTAACAATAGTTCAATTTCAAATGAAAAAAATGGTAACAGTAGTGTAAATGATAAAGACTATTCAGAAAATAGTAGAAGTATAAATGACAGCAATAATGGAAATAGTAATAGTGAAAACCACAGTGATAACAATAGCAACAATGAAGATAATGACAGTAATGGTGATAATAGTAATAATCAACAAGATGAAGATGATGAAAATAATATAAATAAAAACAATATAAATGGCGCAACTGAAGAAAATGATATATTTTCAATTAATTTTTCATCATGGTCAAAGAATAAACAATTATTAATAGAGAATGGCAAAGCTATTTTTGAAGCATCTGGTTTGGTTAAGGATCTAAATCTTACTGATGTCACAGAATTTTTAGAAATTGTTTCATGTTCCTATAGAGAAAACCCATTTCATTCTTTTAATCATGCAATTGCTGTGACCCAAACCGTATTTTTAATTTTTATTAAAGCAAATCTTTTAAATATTTTAACACCAATCGTAAGTAAACTAAATTATATAACATTTAGGTTTTTATTTTATTTATTTATTAATTTTATTTTTTAATTAATTAATAGGAAAAATTATCAATTATAATTGCATCAATTTGTCATGATTTGGACCATCCAGCATTAAGTAATAAATTTCAAATTAATATTAAAAGTCCAATAGCAGTGTTATATGATAATAAATCAGTTTTAGAGAATCATCATCTTTCAATATGTTTAAAAATTCTATCAAGCGATGTAGGTTCAAAGTTAATGGAAACACTATCTGAAGAGGAAAAAGAAATCTTTTTGAACAAAGTAAAAATATTGATTTTGGCTACTGATATGGAGAACCACTTTTCTTACAAATCTCAATTTGATGAAGCTATACTAAACTTTAATTGGGAAAATACAGAACACCGTGATTTATTATTAATTATGTTACTAAAATCAGCAGATATTTCAAACGAATTAAGATCATTCGATATTTCAAATAAATGGGCAAACGCATTAATGCAAGAGTTTTTTAATCAAGTAAATATTAAATTGGTTTTATAAAATTTTAATAGTTTTTATACTGATATTTTTTTTAATTTTTATTTTATTTAGAGCGATTTAGAAAAACTTAATAACATTCCTGTTACACCATTTATGGAACGTGAAAAAGTTGTTTTACATTTAACTCAGGTATCATTCATTGAAAAGTTCTTATTACCTTCCTATCAATCACTACAAGTTTTATTACCATCGTTAGAAGATTTTGTTACAAGAATAAAAGAAAATAAAGAAACATGGTCAAACACTGGAAATTAAAACCCAAAATTTTTCTTCAAAACCAAACCAAACCAAACCACCACACAAATCAAACCCCACACCACATATTTATAACAAATATTCAACTCCCAACCCCACCCAAACTAACACCATAAAATTTTTTTTAAAATTATTAAATCAAGACTAGTGACTAGTCGTTTTGGTAATAAAAATCGAAATAAAAAAAATATTATATTTATTTAAAAAAACAATATCTTTTCTTGGTTATTATTGCATTATACTTTTTATTTTTTTTTTTTTTTTTTTTTTTTTTCGTTTTTTTATTTTAAATTTAAATTTTTATTTTTTTTTTTATTATTTTTTTTTATTTAATTTTAATAATAATAATAAATTATAATTATAAAATGTTTAAAAATAATAATATAAAATATTTATTAAATATAAATATAAATTTAAACTTATTAAATAGGTTTAATATAACCAATTATTCAACTAGTATAAATAAAAAAAAAGGGGCATTATTAAAATTAAAAGAAAGAGGAGAAAAAAATAAAAAAATAAAAGAGCAATACGATTTTAAATCATCATATATTAAATTCTCAAGTGAAGATTTATTAAAAAAGAAAAGAGAAAGAGAAGGAAAGAAATCATTTAAAGAATTATTAGAAGAAAATTATGAGGAGATGAGTGAATTAATTATAGATCAAAGACCCACAATTGAATCTATGGAAAATAAAACACCAAAAAAAATAAACAATAATAATGCAAGTCCACTTGACTTTTCAAAACCAATATTTACTGATGAAAATTCACCACCAGAGGATCTATTTTTAGAGGAGCAAATTAAAAGGTTAATGGTAGAGCAAGGTAAAACTAATATATCGGATGTCAAAATCCCAACATCATTAATCGAACAATCTTATGGTATCAAAAGAGAAATTAGTGAAAGCGAGATTAGATTTGCAAATTCATTTTTCAGTAAGGGTGCATCGTTGGACTCGATGGCAATTAAGGGTGTCGATTTCCCAAAGAAATCATATCCACAGGTTGCATTCCTTGGTAAATCAAATGCAGGTAAATCTTCATTATTAAATGCAATTCTAAATCGTGATATGGCTTATGTTTCAAAAAAACCAGGTTGTACAAAATCAATTAATTTCTATCAGCTTTGGGAAAAAATTTATCTTGTCGATTTACCAGGTTATGGTTTTGCAAAAGTTTCAAAAAAGAAATCATCGGTATGGGGTGAAGCAATTTCAGAATATTTATTAACAACACCAAAGTAAGCATTTTACTAATATCTTTTAAAGAAACCGATAATGGGTTATTAACTTTTTATTTTTTTTTAGTTTATTTAAAATATTTTTATTAATAGATTCAAGAATTGGTATTCATAAAAATGATATTGAGGCAATTGAATTAATTGATCAACATAAAGTATCATTTCAAATTGTATTAACTAAAATAGATAAAACCAAACCATCAATTTTAAAAGGTATCTATAATCAACTAAAAGATATTATCAACGAAACATCATGCTGTTTACCCACCATTATCCAAACCAGTGCTCTCGAAAGCAGTGGTCTCAATGAAATTAGATCTGTTATTTTAAATGTTACTGGTATGGATAAAGAAAACTTTATTAAAAGAAAGCAAGACCCTGTTATTCAAAACCCTCCAAAAATTCAAACAAATAATAATATAAATAATAAAAATAATAATAATAATAGCAACACAAATAATAAGAGTAATAATATAAATAGAAAACAACACGAAAATAGAGAAAGCTATAGAGATAATAAAAAAAATAAAAATAATAAAAAATAAGTAAAAAAGAAAAAGAAATTTTTTTTTTTTGAATTTATAAACTATTTAAAATTTTATACTAATATCTTTAGATAAAATATAAATAGCTATAATAAATAAATAAATATTTAAATTTTATTTGACTATTATTTTTTTTAAATAATAATATCCAAAATTTTAAAAAATAATATAATTTTGTGTATATATTTTAATATATCATTTTTTATAAAATTTAACTGTATGATTTATATTTTGTGTTGGTGTCTGGTGGTTGTTTGGTGGTTGTTTGGTGGTTGAGATACTATTTATTACATGGGTGTTTATGGTGGTTGTTGATGTTGGGATTGTTTTTTATTAAGCTGATAAAAATTTTGGTAATTTATGATATTTATTTCTATTTGCTCTAATATGGGAACGTGAATTTAATCTATCTACAATTTTTAAATATTTTAAACTTGGGCATGATTCTATAAAGAATGTTACCAAATCATCAGATAAACTAGTTTCGTTATGGCTAAGGGCTAAATTTTTTTGATGTTTTTGTAAATTTGTTAAATAACTATTTAAATTGTCAAATTCGATATCTGGTGAGTTGATTATATTTGGTGATTGTTGTTGTTGATGATTATTATTAAAGTTATCATAATTATTATTTAAATCCTGTCGATTTTGTTTTTTTTCAAAGTCTTTTGAATTTGTAAATTTATCGATTTGTGGTGTATTAATTTCTAAAACCTTTAATAATGGTTGGTTTGATACAAAATTTTTAATCTCGTGTTCGGATATTAAATTTGATTGATATGGGCTTTCCATTGATTCTATTTTAACTCTTGCCCAAATTGGTTTGCATGTAGTTTGAGTGAGTGGGCCATTCTTTAAAACGAGATGTCTCATTTTTAAAGTTGAAAGTAATTGAAAAGATTTGACAGTTATATTTGAAAGCCAACCTTCAAATGAAAAATGCTCTAAATTTGGACACTTTCTAACTAACATTTCAACCATTGAATCTTCCAATTTGTATTCGGTATGAGAGAATGGTGTATATTTGATACCAAGGCATGTTGTAAAACGAATTGTAAGCTCTTTTAAGCCACTTCCAAAAACTGAGGTGATCATTTCAAAAAGAGAATTTACATTGGTATTCCATACCGACAAATGAAGACCCGAAAGATTTGGTAAATGTTTTTTAAGAGAAACTAAAAATTTTATATCGAGGTTTGTAGTTATTAAATAAAGTCTCTTTAAGTTTATGAATGTATTTGAATTGTGGAAAATAGTTGAAAATAATAAACTGTTGATTGTTGTTGTTGTTCCAATTGCAGAGCTCATACTTGTATCGGATGGGTCATGATTTAAAAGTCCTAATTCGGTTACTTTTTCTGCATTCTTTATATTGGATCTAAAAATTGAATGCTCTTTACTCTTTGAATATGGCAAATCTATACAAACTCTCATCTTGATTCTCTCGACATGGTCACAATTATCTAAAAATTGAAATAAGGTGCTAAGTGGAATAATTGATTCTCTATCTTTAATTGGTAATGTTAATGGTTTTTCTAAATCCAAAACAAATCTTGATACATCGTTCATCATTGACTCTTTATCAATTTTTACAAAACATTCACAATCTGTCGATAATAATTCTGGTTGGCCTTCTGTTACTAAAACACTTGTATTATTATTATTTGGATTTGATGCTGATGCTGAGGATCCAATGGGTTGATGTTGACTAGTATAAATTGGATGTTGGTCACCACTTGTACGTAAGCCACTTAAAAAATTACCCTGTTGTAAAAAGTGATTTGGTCTATTAATGTTATATCCATTACTATTTTGTTGTTGTTGACTTATCGAGAATTCTGGAAAAGTTGGCATTGGTGAATTTGGTGCTGCAATTGGTGAAAATAAACCTTTATCTGAGTTTATGGCTGTTAAACAACTATTATTTGTATTTGAAGATGATGGAGAGGAAACAGAGTGAATATCATGAGGATTTTGAAATACTCTAAAAACTAATTTTTTTAATTTTGGTACTGAGTAAAATGGTTTTAAATACTCCATCCAATTAAAAAGGAATCTGTATTGTGGATTGGTTGAATAATAACATTTGTGACAGGAGCATGGTGATATAGTTATATTAAAATTATTAATTAAATGGTGTGTGATTGCTGGTGTTGATATAATTGGTGTTGGATTATGTAATGAAATGAAACAATTCTCTAATAAAGGGTATGGCTGCATCAATAAAACATTTCTCCATGAACTGCATACTGATGCACAACTACATCTATCTATAAAGGACAATTGTGAGAATATTAAATCTAAAACATCAATTGGTAAAAATATTTCTTGATATATATTATCGTTACTATTATTTAATTCTATATCTAAAATTAAAAAATTATTAATAAAAAAGTTTTTAAAAATATTTAATAAATTTTTTTATGAAATGTGTATATTACCTTTTATATTTATTATATCTTCGTCTTTATAAAATATTGTTGTTTTTGGTGATTCGTGACTATTATAGTTATTATTACTTTTATTTGGTGATAAAGGAATAAATGGTATTGGTGGTAATAATGATTTATGATGAAACATCATACTGTCGGGATTATCAATATTATTATCATTATTATTGTTATTATTATTTTCCATGATTGTTCTTGCTTCAAATATGGATGCGGTTAAATCTGAATGTGATCTTTTTCTTCCAGTAACACCACTATTGCCCAAAGGAGAATTATTATTACTGTTATATGGTGTTTGGGATTGAGGTGATAAATGTTTGTGTTTGTGAATTTAATAATGAATTTAATGAATTTATTGATAATCTTATATTATTATTGTTGTTGTTGTTGTTGCTATTAGGATTATTATTTGTTGCTTATTATTTAAAATAC
>NW_003519470.1:0-73470 GCF_000190715.1 Dictyostelium purpureum | reverse complement strand
TTATATTTTTTTTTTATTGTGCCTGATTTTAATTTTATATGCGGTGTGCTTCTTTCAAATTAAAATCTTGTAAAAAAAAATTAAAAAAAAAAACACTCGTATTTTTTCGTGATATGTTGTGAACGAGTAAAATCAATTATTTTTTTTTTTAAAAAACACAAAAACAAAATTTTTTAGTTTTTTTTTGGGTTTTATAAAATTCGTTTTTCTAAAAAACTATTTTTGGATTTTTATATAAAATCACATCACAACACTTTTTTTTTTTACCACAGCGATTCAAAAATAAATGGGCCAGATTTTTTTTTTTAAAGTTTTTGTTAAATGTTTTTATTATTACCATAAAAATAATTAATTTTTATTTTAGATATCTGTTTTGAAAAAAAATTTGAAAAAAAATTAAAAAAAAAATAATTTAAAATTTTTTTTATATTTTTTTTCTCTGTGCGATTTTGTGTTATAATTTTATCTATATATATAATTATTATTGATAATAAGTAAATAATAATAATGAATTTTTAAAACCAAATTTATATTTTAAAGAACAAAGGGGGTTTTAAGGTGAATTTTTTTAAAAAAACTAAGAAATAAAAATTTATTCACTTTTTTTTATATATATATAAAAAAAAAAAATTTTCATTTCTCATTTTTTTTTGTCGAGACAACCGTAGTTCGCATACAGCAAAGATAGTGAAACAATATTTAGAAGAGAATAATATACAAGTTAACCTAATACCATCTTACATGCAATATTTAAAGAACGTGCAGGATATACCAAATATTAATTAATAATAATCAAATAATTGATAAAAAAATACAAATAAAATTGAAAAAATATATTTTTAATTTTTAACAAATAAACCAATATCTTGTACTATGATTTATTTAAATGGTTCTTTTTTAAAATTTAAATATGAACTATTTATTCAATAGTTTTCATTTCCATCCTAATAAAGTATGGGGTATACATATTTATTCCGGGCACTGTAGATTTAATAACTTGCTTTTGTTTGTTTAATTTCATATTTTTGGGTCTTCAATTTCTATAATTATTTTTCCATTCCCCAAACTATTTTTTTTGATTACTTCGTGTTGTTGTGATTGAAATGGTTGATATTTATTTATGATGTGTGAGCTCTTGTTTTTTCTTTTTGTTTTTTTATAAATATATAATTCCAATTTCTAAAACTTTATTTTCTTACTCTTTGCTCTTTAAAAATTTATGATACTCTTGATAATTTTTTTGTTTATTATCACCATACTAAAAAATTATAGTTGTTTTTTAATAATAATAATAATAATGGTTGTAGCTATGAAAGATTTGTTATGGAAATGTGGATTTGAAAGTTTTATTTGTTTAAGTGAAGTATAGTTATTTTATTTAAATTTAAAATTAATTAAAAATTTTAAATAAATTAAAAAAAAATTAATAAATTAAAAATCGTTGATAAAATAATGATTTTTTTATTATTTCACAATCAACATCATTTTTCCTTTTTCAGAAATGCCAACTCTATAATATTATTATAAATTAAAACCCAATAAAAAATCATATAAAAATTTTTTTTTACAATCATTCCAGATTCATTTCTTAATTTGGTAAAATTTAAAATTTTTTTTTATTTTTTTTAAATTTCTTTTTTTTAATTTTAAAAATTTTTTTTTCAAATTTCTTTTTTTTAAAAGTTTGTAGAAAGATTTTTTTTTTTTTTTATTATTTCATTCACCCACAAATAATAATATTCTTTTATTTTTTTATAATATTCGATTCAATAATAAATTTTTTTTTTCTTCTTTATTACTACAAATAATAATTTTCTATTATAATCAATAATTTTCTATTTTAATTATAGTTTATTTTTATTTATATATAATCAATTTATTTATATTTTTTTTTTTAATATTTTATAGTTAAAATAATCAAATAAAAAAATATAAAAAAAAATGAAAAATAATAAATTTATAATTCTATCTTTATATTTATATTTATTATTTTTATTATTGTTACAAAGAAATTTTATTTTTGTAACTCAAGAAAAAGAAATTTCAAATTCACCTGTCCCATTGTTTTGCAGTATTTTTGAAAATGGTACCTTAATTAATCCAGTAATTGATGGATACGAATTGGCCTCTATTGAAAACTCCGATACTTGTGAAGATATCAATGAGTGCCAAAGAGAAATTTCAGGTTGTTCCCAATTATGTCACAATACTATTGGTTCATTCGAATGTTCTTGCCAACCAGGTTATACCTTAGATGTTGATAAAAAGGGTTGCGCAGGTAAGTAATACTTTATTTATTATAATTTTAAATATTTAACTTTAAGTGCTAATTGCTTTTGTTTTAGATATTGATGAATGTAATGATGGTGGTGGCTGTGAACACATATGTAGTAATTTAATGGGCTCTTTCGAATGTTTATGTAATCCAGGATATACTTTAGATGGTGATAAAATGGGTTGCATAGGTAGGAATCATTTTTTATATCTTAATTTAAATTTTTACTTTTTTATTAATATTTTAAATTCTTATTTATAGATATTGATGAGTGTTTAGCCGAAAGCTCAGGTTGTGCCCATTATTGTAAAAATTTAAATGGTTCGTTTGAGTGCTCTTGTGGTTCAAGATTTGCTTTAAATGATGACAAAAAAGGTTGCACAGGTTAGTATTGGTTATATATTTTTATAGATAGTAATAGATTATAAATTAAAATTAACATTGTATTTAATTAAATAATTTAACAGATATAACTTTCATTATAGTTTGGAACTATTTAGAATCATTCCTAGATATGCTCAAGTTTCAAAATGAAGTTACAAGTACCACATTTTTTGCCATTTGTCTTTATGCATTAATTAGATTTATAGCCAAACCAAGAGTTTACAAGTCAAATCTTGCACAAATATTAATTAATTCTATGGCCTCACCATTTAGATTTCCACCACACTCATTGGCATCATTAATAGTATTTAAAACTGATTCAGATGGTTTCTCAGATTTAAATATTATCTCACAGGTGTTGGGTGGTAGTGTAGGAAAAGTTATAAAAGAAGAATTCAACGAAAATTATTATACTAGACAGGTTAATGTAAATATTTTTTATAAAGGTTATTTTTTTTAAAAAAATTTGTAAACATAACTACTCACTTGGAATACTGCTACATAACATTATTTTTGTTTTTTTTTCTTTGGATGTTACCATTCTAAAAATAATTTTAATTTTAAATTAACTTTTTATTAATTTTTTTATTTAGTCAGGTTCATTTACACAAAATAATTCAATTTATCATACCCGACAATGGAAAGTAAGTAAAATAAATAATATAATAAAATTTATTAAAGTATTTAATAACACTTTTGTTTTTACAATGTATAGAGAAACCAAAAAAAATTTAGTTCAACAAAAATAAAATAGATAGTATTAAATCATTAACTAAAAAAAAAAAAAAAAAAAAACAAATTCATATTAAAAATAAATAATAGACTACCAAAAGAAAATAGCTTTGCACCAAACGCATATCAAATCATCATCAATATTAGAATTAGTAGAATTTAAACCATCATCCTCCTATAGCTCTGACGACAAAAACTCTCTAAAATTTTATCTGGCCAATTTAATTTTGTATTAATTGTTGTAAGTTCTTTAGAAGATGGATGGTATAGAGTCGAAATAAATAAAAAATATCACAATATTTGGTCCAATTCATAATAATCAAATTATTTCCTCAAAATCATTACCAACATTTATCATTCAAACTTAATATCGATGTAAAAGTAGACTTAAAAATAACCAGTAAAGAAGATCCAATCGTATATAATCCAATAAATATAATAATAACTAAACTAATTATTCATAAATAAAATAAAATAGTCATAATTAATCGATTATAATAATCAATAGTTTAAAAATTTATATAAATAAACACTATTTTATTTGATTATAATAAAGAAAATTAAATATATCATAAAAAAAAAAAAATTTATATTTTATTTGAATATATCTTTTTAATGGTGCAACAGGTAACACATTTATTTAGAGTTTTAGTTATTTACTTTTGAATCTGAATTAAATTTATGTTCCAAAAGGAACATCTAAAAAAATGCATGGAAAGACCACATTTTTGATTCAAATCCAACAAGCAAGGGTAGGAAAGCCTGGTTAAATCCGTGTGACTTAAGATCTCATCCTGTCGGTTCGCGAGTTCGAATCTCGCCTCTTGCAATCATCTTTATGAATATTTATTCTTCCCAGTGATTTCAACTTTGAGTCAAACACTATTCTTTAATTGTTCACCACCATAATTCACACACAGTGTCTCTTTACAAGAAAGCTTTTAGAATTCTACACACGGATTGACCTTTGCCAAAACTTATATGCGGCTTTTACCAGGTTAAAAACCAAAAAGAGTTACTGTATAAAATTAAATAATTAGTTTTTAGTTTACAAAAATTTAAAATTATTGTTGATATTAAATTTTATATTGTAATATTAAAAGAATTAAAAAGTTATACAATTAAAGGAATTTGACACCAAATTATTTAATATTTTTATAAAAATGAAAAAAAAAAAATTTAAAAAAATTAAAAAAAAATTTAAAATATTTTTTTGTCATCAAATTCAATAATTTATTTTTTTAATTAACTAAAAAAATTGTATATATTCTATTGGTATTATAATTAGAGGAGCTATACTAATGTAATATGGCCTCCTCAAGAATAATTAATCTTATTAATAGTGGTAAAAAAATAATAGATTTATCAAAATCAATAAAGTTTAAAAATATAATTCCAAATAATAATAATAATAGTTTTTTAATAAATAATGCAACATTAAATAATAGCTCAACTATCAAAAATAGTAATAATAATAATATCAATGTTAATACTAGTAACAATAATATAACTAATTATAGTAATGTTAATAATAGTATAATTAATAATAAAAGATATTATTCGTATATGCCACCAACATGGGAAGAAAAAGATAACAATCAACATTTAAATACTATTACAACACCTGAAGAAGAAGATGCAACATCTAATATTAAAGATTCAATTCTATGGGTTAATCATTTATATCCAATTAAAGTAAGCAGACTAGATTTTAGATCATTGTTGTTCCACATACCGATCACCAAGAAATTGAACTCATTGTTCCCAGAAGATATTAAAATTTTATCAATCGAAAAGAGAATTAAAGAAGGTGGGGCATATATTCATTTTCAATACGATTCTAGCAAGCCAGAATATAATACACCAGAGTTGGTAATGGAGAAATTAAAAAAAATATTTGCAATGGAAAAGAAACACTTTCATTTCGCAAGTAGACCAGCACAATGTAAATTGGTCTATGGTAGACCATTTGTTGAAGATATTGACTATAGATTCCCATCCACTACATTGAAAATAACATTTAAAGGTTCTGAAATGTCAATTGATGATATGTTTCGTTTGTTTAGACCCTATGGCCACATCAGAGATATTCACTTTACATCACCAGTTCCAAGTAAAGATGGCCCAAGACAAGCCATTATAGTATTCAAAAGAATGGAAGGAGCAATTGCAACTAGAAATTGTTTACATAACAAATATTTCCCAGAGTTTAATACAACATTATATATGGATTATGAACAACAGATGGTATGTATATTATTAAAAATTAAAGATTTATATTTACTAATATATTTTTTTTAGCGTATAAATAAATTAAAAGATCAATTTTCAAAGCATCCAAAGATTATGATTCCATTGGCTGGTATTTTAGCAACTTTATTAACAATATTATTATTTAACCCATTAAGAGAGTTTTTCATGGAAAGAAGAATGGATGAGGTGTTTTATTTCGATCATATCGACGAAGAATGGCAAGATAGAATTGAACAAAAAGTTTTAGATACACATTTCAACTATCCACCCAATTCAATTGTTATGATTTCAGCACCAAAAGGTTCAGGTAAATCCTCATTAATCGATAAGGTATTGGAAGGTAGACATAATACTTTATTAGTAGATTGTAATCAAGAGGTAAACAATACGGATGAAGAGTTTATTGAATCGTTTAGTAAAGATATTGGTTTCTTCCCATCCTACAGTCTATACAGTTCATTTGGTAGTCTTATGGATGCAATTATTCCAACTGGTAAAGGTGCATTCCACTCGACCACCAATTATCAAATGCAAACTATTCTCAAATTATTGGACGAAGTTTTAATAAAGAAATCTAAACATTTCCCAGATGATCCTCATCAACCATACGAGTATCCATTAATTGTTATCGACGGTTTCTTTGGTATGATTGCTGCTATGGAAAGTAAAGAAAAGGCAAATATTATCATGGATTCTATTATTCAATGGGCTATTACATCCACACAAAGAGGTCATGCTCATGTTGTATTTTTAAGTTCAGACTCATTCGCTGGTGATGTTATAAAGAAATATTTAGACAACAGAGGAGGTGGTCAAATTTCAACAGTTCAATTAGGCGATGTTAATCCAAATATGGCTATTAATTATATCAAGAAAAGAATCGGATCCACACCAATCACCGAAGATGAAATGAAGGTAGTAGTTGATACATTGGGTGGTCGTTACTATGACCTTAATGTTCTCTCACAACGTATGATTGCAGGTGATACTGTTCCACGTGCCCTCTCCAATATGATTGCTAAAGCTGTAAGTGAAATTCGTGCTGAAGGTTTTGGTCTCTCTAAAAGAGCTGAAGAAAAATCTGCTGGTGGAACCAAAGGGGATAAATTAAAATGGACTCGTCCTCAACTTTGGGAAACTATTAAAAAAATCGCAGAATCGAACTATGTCTCGTATGATGACCTCTTGTTCAATGTTTTCCTTGGTGATGAATCATCATTGAATAACTTGATCATGAGCGGTATCCTCAGATTCCAATCGATCGATAACGAACGTAAAGTAACCGCATACTCTCCATTATACTGTGCCGCTTTTAAACAAATGGTAAACGATTTAGAGTTCAATGTAGGTATGGATATTTTAGTACAAAAAGCACGTATCGAAGAAGAGTTGTCTAAACTCTCCAAAGTTGAAGATGAATTAATCAAACTTAAAAACCTCACCTCACAAACATGGTTTGAACCAACATCTGTCAAGAAGAGAAGAGAATTATTAGAAGATAAATTAAAAGATCATGTAACCAAAATTGAAACTAGAGAAAATATTTTAAAAAGACACAGTCAATTCCAAAAACTATTACACCAACAAAAATAAATAAAAACAAAAAAAAAATTTAATTTAAAACTATTACAAATTATATTTATTTATTATTTATTTTTTTAATTTGTGTATCTAATAAATAAGAATATTTTGATGGTTTGTTTAACTTTGTTAATGATTGTAAAATAGATTTGGAATATTCTTTACTTTTATCGACAAAACTATTTGATAGTACTATTATAATTGAATAGAGTGTGTCGGCAGGTTGTGATAGATCTTCGGTGTTGTACTGGTCTTTATTTAACTCTGTCACTATATTATTAAAATACTCTATTGATAGGTCTGACTGAATCAATTTATATTTGAGAGCCATTGGGCTATCTCCATCAAAAATACTTTTCAATATCAATGAAATTATTTTTGATAAATAAGGTCCAATTAATTCGTTGTTTTCTAAACTTTGATCATTTTTGTTCACTGGGTAACTTGAAAATATACAAATGGTTATTAGCTCTTTTAGAATGGTATGTGATACGAATGGCGATTTCGATGCTGTAGATAGTTCTTTAAATGGCGATTTAAATAATAATGAATCATTAGGAGTGTTTGATGAAATTGGCAGCCAGTGGTTTGATATTAGCGAAGCACATTTTGGTATTATATATTCGCAATACTCTGCTTCTTCTTTACCTTGGGCATTTACTTTATCTCTATTAAATGGATTAAGATAGTGGGATAGCATAGTGGTCAATAGAATACATGTAAAATCAAGAGAATATTTTGGTAACATTTCAAAATTACTGCTTGATTCATTCGAAATTAAATGATCATTTAATAAATATTTTAATAATTTAATTGATATATAATGTATATCAATTTCTTTACTACCAATATCACCACCTCCTACATTTAATCCCCATGTGTCCTTGACAACCTTTGGTGCATTGATTCTCTTGAAATTAATTAACCATTTTGATGCCAAATTTAGTATGTTTGAAAATCCAAGACTAATAGAGATTGATATTATTGATCCTAAAAATTCGATACCATTCTATTAAAGTAAAATAGTTAATACATGATTTCAAATTTGTAGTAGCTTAATATTTTTATTTTTTATATTTACATTTATAACTTCTAATCTATTATCCCATTGAACAAATGAAAATAGAACATTGAAAAAATCAGTTGTATCTTTTTCACTCTCATTAAATATTTTTGAATAGTTTAAAATTGAATATAACCTATTTGAACTATCTGACTTAATTGATAAAGTATATAAAATTTCTGAAAAACCTAATTAAACAATGTTAATAACTAGTTTTAAATGACCCTATAATTATGAATGAACAAGATGACGATACATACATTCTTTGTTATTCCATTTATTTTCAATAAATTTATTGTAAATATAAAACAAAAAATCTAAATATTTATCGTCTACAGAAGATGATATTGATGTTGAGAATTGTAATAGTTTTTTAAAAAATGCTATATTGTTATTGGATTGTCCATCACACAGAGATTGATATAAATTATTTAATTGTCTATCGTTATTATTACTATTTTTTTTATTGGTATTATTTATAAAATTATTGTAGATTAAATTAAACTCCTCTTCTGAAGATGACAACTCTCCACTTTCAATTTCCATTGTTAATATATATTTAATTAAAAAGAAATGATTAATTTAAAAAAAAAAAATTAAAAAAAATGAAAAAATTAAATTATTTTTTTTATTTTTTTTAAAATTTTTTTTTTTAAAACAAACTATTTTCAATATCTAAATAATCCCTGTAGGATAGTTACCACAAATCCATTCACTAAAAACATTTAATATTAAACAAATTAAATAAAAATAAAAGATAACTGTGGAATTTAAAATAATTTTTTTATTTTTTTTATTCTTATTTCTTTAAAACTTCAGGATTAAAAGGTAAAATTAAATCTGAAGGATATTTTGAGTCGATTGAATAATTTAATGCTTCTTTTAATTCAGTTTCGATTTGTTTGTTTGAAGAAGGATTGGTTGTTAACATTAAAAAGATTTTTTCTTGGTCAAGGAAAGGTTTAAAATAACGATTAAAGACATCCATGATTTGTTCGAATGTTACAGACTTGAATCTATTTAAAAGTTCAACTGATTGATGGAAACTCTTTAATCCTTTGAAAACATTGATATAAGATTCGATGATGATTTCATTTGGAGTTGATCTGATTGAATAAAAGTCATAAATTTCGACACAAACTGCAGTTTCTATTGATAACTTGTTAATAATTTCGGTTGGATTTGATTCAACAGCTTTAAGCCATTTATAAAACTCTTCTAATGCTTTAATTGGCGAAGCTGATTCTATTAAACAAAATACCAAACAACTTCTAGTTAAATCGGTGGTAAGGCTATGGCTGTATGCATATCCTTTCTTACGAATTTCACCCTCTTTAGAGTTGAATATATTACAAAGTAAGTTAATTGCTGGATAATCTGGGCTTAATGAAGTAATTGGCAATGGTACATATTGAATTAAATTATTTGATTCAGAACCTCTCATGATGAGTTGCTCTACTTTTGGTGATGGAATTTTAGTTTTGACACGTTGTAATGGTTGAAAATATGGTATGGTCTTTTCAACATTTGGTTGCCCTTTATAAATTTGTTCGGTTGGTTTTCTCTTTTTATTTTGTGAAATATTAGATTCCGATAAAAACTTGCTCCATTGATCTGTAAACTCTTTAACCATATCTATTGATTTATCGGATGATTCAGAGAGCGATACTTGAACAAACATTGCCTCTGGGTTTGAAAGAATGCAATCACGTACTTGCATAATCTTTGAAATAACTAATTCTTTTTCTTTTTCATCGTTACCTTTTAAAATAGCTTGAATTGATTTTAAAAACTCTTTTTGTTTGAATACAGAAATATTTGTATCGTGAGCTTTTTGTTTATCGGTTGCTAAATCATAAATTGCGCTAAGACCCAACATCTGAGTTGAGTCATTCATCATATCGTTGAGGTTGGAGATGAATGATGGAATCAAAGACAATAATCTCTTTGGTGTTAATGAAAAGTTGAATAACATATTCAAGACCCAATATAAGAGACGGTCATATTTATCAACTTGGCATGAGGCTGTAACTCTAAAGATTTCAGCTGATGAACAAGAAAAGGTATTATTTGAAAAACCAAGAACAGCTTCGTAACTGAGAACCTCTTCTGAGAGTTTTTGACTAACTTGTTTATATGGGATAGTTATATCTTTCTTTTTTGTTTCTGGATTGAAAACCTTTAAATCAGTTTCATAAGTAATTAATTGGAAGAGAGTGATAAAAGGACGTAATTCATCTGGAATGCTATTTTGGGCATAGAAGACGATTGCTGTATGAAGGAAATGTGTATTAACCAATACTTTTTGAATAGCATATGGATTTGGATTCTCGTTGGTATATGGATACATCAACTGGGTCTCTAACTTTGGTAATGGAATCTTTTTGATATCAAAAATTTCTTTTGGGAATAAATGTGTAAACTCTTCTGGGAATGATTTGTTTGTTTCGATTGCTTGCTTAACAAGTTCGCCATTCTTTTTCATACCTTCTTCACCATACTTTTCGCAAATATCCTTTTGTCTTTGAATTGTATTTGCTGCAATAGTTTCTGAAAGCTTTGAATCTGGCTTTAATATAATTTCTACGTATGGGGCATCGATAAAATAACGGTCTATTAAATCAAACCAATATTCATCTGGCTTTTCTTTTAATTCATCAAAAATAGTTTTGATTTGGAACTTGGCTCTGACATCTTTAAAACCATCGGTAGTTCCAATTAATGGGAATGCTGCTGATGTTAAAAGGTAGCTAAAAATTGTTCCTAATGGATCCTCTTCAAACCCTTCAAGAGTCTTGATATATTCTTTATCTATAATCTTTTTCATTGTATCTTTTTCTGGGAAACCTTTTTCTCTAATTTCTTTGAATAAACTAATTAAACGATTATAAATAGATTTTTCATTAAATAAATTATTATCACCAACATCTTCTTCATTTTCTTCTTGATTTTCTTCATCAGAATCTTGGTTATCATCGTCTTCTTCGCTTTCCTCCTCACTTTCTTCTTCATCATCATCATTTTCCTCTTCCTCTTCCTCTTCCTCTGCTCCTTCTTTTCCCTCTTCTTCTTTATGGTTACCATTTGATTCACCATTAGCTAATGATTCTTCATCTTGTTTATATTTTACTGATAAACCTGAAAATTCAATAGTGATTTTAGTTTCTTTAACTTCATGAACCATACCATAAACACTTGATGCTATTGGAATTGTTTTATTTACAAATCTTTGATTGAATGGCGAAGATGAATTATCCTATTTAAAATAAAAAAGGTATTAATATTATAAAATTATAAGAATAATGATATTTAAAATGTTAATATTTACTTGGAAATATCTTAATAAAATTGATAAAGCATTAATTGTAAATGTATCGTTAATTGATGGACCTCTCCAACCAATTGAAACACTTCCAGTATCAGATTCTGATGGAAATGGAACGAATGAAGATTTTGATTTTAATAATGGTGGGATTGGATCTTTCCATGGAATGAAATCATTATCCTCAGCACTATCGACATGAAATGGACTAGATTTAAATTCTACTTGATCCAATACTTTGAAAATATTTTCCATATCAATGCAACCTTGAATAATAATTGTCATAAACTTTGGTATATAAAATTTACCGTGATAATCTCTGACCATTTGATTAGTTAATGTTGCAATTTCTGCTGTCAAACCACCGTATGAGTATTGGTATCCGCAACCTTCAAATATATTTTTACACATATTAAACTCTAATAAATCATCTGATGTATTTTCTCTTGCTTGCATTTCACATAATACTACACCTTGATCTTTGCCATTGGAATCTAAATGATAAACTTCTGTGACTAAAATAATTTAAAAATATATTAGTTTATTATTACTTTATTAATGTTTATAAATTAGATTGTACTTACCAAAATCGCTATCTTTTAAGGTTGGAGTTAAAATAAATTTTAAATATTGTGGCAAATAGGTTAAAATACCTTCAGGACCAACTGACTCTAAAGAATAGCAAGTATGATCTTCGGATGTATAGGCATTTGTAGGAGCAGATAAACAACGATTTGAAAGTACTTCTAAAAACTCTCTGTATGGTATATCTTCGCAACCAGTGAAAATTAAATGTTCTAATGTATGTTGTAAACCTTTGTTGTTGAAAGACTCTGTTGGTACTACAATATTAGCATTACATTTTGGACCTGGACAATAATTTAATAATAGTGTAATGCCGCTCTTTTTGTGAATAAACTTTTTAATATTACTATCCTTTACAAGTGGTACATCAAATTCGTCAATAAATTTAAATTCCTTTGTTAATGTTTCATAATTGATTCCATTATTATTAGACATATTATATATTTATTATTAATACTTTTTTTTATTTAATTATCTGAAATAAAAAATAAATATAAAAAAAATAAATATAAAAATTATTGATGAATTTTAATTTATAAAAAAAATAAAAAATAAAAATAAAAAAATGAAATGAAAAAAAATTAAAAAATAAAAAAAATAAATTTACGAAACTCACAAAAAAAAAGAAAATAATTAAAATTATGAGAAAAATACTATGAGGAAAATATTCTCAAAAGGTTAGCAATTTCTTTTTAAAGAAATATTATTTCTTAAATACTAATAAATTTTATAAAAACTCAAATTTAAATTTAAGATTGTTAAACAAAAAAAATGATAAATTTTTATAGTCCCATATAATGTTAGTATTGATCAAAAAAGTTATATTGGCATTATTTACTATGAAAAATTTTTTATAAATAAATTCAAATTAATTAAAAATGATAAATTTTTATAGTCCCATATAAAGTTAGTATTGATCAAAAAAGTTATATTGGCATTATTTACTATGAAAAATTTTTTATAAATAAATTCAAATTAATTAAAAAAAAATTAAAATTAAACAAATATTTTTTTTTCGATATAATTTAAAGAGTTATTGTTGTATATCCATCAAATTTAAATTATAAAAATAATTTTAACCAAAATTGTAATTATATATTTTTATTTTACCTTTTAAAGAACACAATATTTACTTTGAGAATATTTTTTTTCATTTATTTTAAACACACAGAATTTTGATTATTTTGATTTTATTGTGTATTGGCTTGGGGGTATCATAAAAATTATTTATAGCTTTTTTGTTTTTTTTAGGAATAATTTTAAAATAATTTAATATTATTTTTCCCACCAAAATATTTTTTTATAAATTATAATAAAATTAGGCATTCCTTAAATCCAAATAAAGAAAAAAATCAATTATAATTAATTTTAATAGATCTATGTTATTAAAAAGGAATAAAAAAAATTATTATAGTTTGAATTTAAACTATACCACACTTTTTTTTTTATTTTTTACACAAAATTTTGATTATATTTATATTTATTTTGTGTTTGAGTGGGTGAATTAAAAAAGAAATAATATAAAAAAATAGAATTAATATACATTTAATTTAAATATTTACAAAAAATTTCCCCAAAAGAAAATTTTTGGAGAATGTGCTAAAGTGTGTATGGCGAATACACATTTTTATAGAATGTAAATGATGTAAAAAAAAGTAAAAAAAACTACCCAAATAGAAATCAAATTGTTTCAAATAACTTAATTAATTGTTGTTTTCTTTTTTAAAAAAGTATAAATACCTTGTTTTTTATTCTGTTTATTATCAATTTATTAAACAGGGATTAAAAACAAAATGACAATTATTAATGTAAATATAGTTTTAATTTATAAAAAATTATAAAAAGAAAATTAATTTTTTTATTCTTTTATATAGACAATTAACAAAATTACTGGACCATCGTCGTCATCATCATCGTCTATAAAAAATATAACTAGTACAAAAGAGTTTTATAGTTCTAATTCAAATGCAACTGTTATCGATAAAAACAGTATGTCATATTACCTAACACCAATGGGACCAATTGAAGGCCAAGATAAATGCACCATTTTATAAAAAAACAAATACATAAAAAATATATAAAAAATAAAAATAAAAGTCTTTTTAAAAAATAAATATTAAACTTTTTAATGTTATAGTTTTTTTAATGTTTTTTTATTTTTTTAGTTTTTTTAGTTTTTTTAAAATTTAAATAAAATTAATTAATTAAAAGCAGAAATAATACCAATATAATTAAATGGAGTAATTTTCTTTAATTCAGATTTAATATCGTCTGGAATTGAAAGTGAATCGACAAAGTTGTGAATATCATCTTGAGAAATTTTTTTAGATCCACTAACACGAGTTAATTCTTTGAGAGCTTCGTATGGTTTTGGGAAACCTTCACGACGAAGGATAGTTTGAATAGCTTCTGAAACGACGGCCCAGTTAGAATCAAGATCTTTAGAGATGTTTGCTTCATTTAAAACTAATTTAGAGAGACCACGTTGGATTGATTTTAATGAGAGTAAGGTGTGACCAAATGGGACACCAATGGAACGAAGTACAGTTGAATCGGTTAAATCTCTTTGAAGACGAGAAATTGGAAGTTTAGCAGATAAATGTTCGTAAAGAGCATTAGCAACACCCATGTTACCTTCAGCGTTTTCGAAATCGATTGGGTTTACTTTGTGTGGCATTGTTGAGCTACCAACTTCACCTTTAATTAATTTTTGATTAAAGTATTCCATAGAAATGTAGGTCCAAATATCACGGCATAAATCGATTAAAATGGTGTTGATACGTTTGAAGCAATCTAATAAAGCGGCAACGTTGTCATAATGTTCGATTTGAGTGGTGAAACGCATTCTCTTGAGGTTTGGATGTAAAGTTTTAACGAATGATTCTGAGAATTCTACCCATTTAACTTGTGGATATGAAACATGATGAGCGTTTAAGTTACCAGTAGCACCACCAAATTTGCATGTATGTGGTAAAGAGTTTAATTGAATGATTTGATTCTCTAAACGTTCAATAAAGACCATAAATTCTTTACCGACGGTGGTTGGTGTAGCTGGTTGGCCATGGGTACGGGCTAACATTGATACATCTCTCCATTGTTGAGCAAATGATTTTAATGGCTCTAAAATAGATGATTTTAATTGTGGTACCATTTGTTGTTCGACTGCTTCGATAATTGATAATGGAATAGCAGTATTGTTAATATCTTGTGATGTGAGACCAAAGTGAATAAACTCTGTAATAACTTCGCTGTATTGGAAATCTTTTTGCATTTTTTCTTTAATAAAATATTCTACTGCTTTAATATCGTGATTGGTGGTCTTTTCAGTTTGTTTAATTTTTAATGCATCACTTTCATCAAATTTGGTATAAATTTCTCTTAATTTGCTGTGTTCATCTTCTTTGTTTAAATGATTTAATGGTTTGACATCTGGGATCTTTGTTAATTGAATGAAATACTCAACTTCAACTTGAACACGATATTTGATCAATGCATACTCTGAAAAATAATTGCTTAATACTTGAACTTGATTCCAATATCTACCATCAATTGGTGAAATTGCTGTTAAATTATTTAATAAAATACTTGTTTGTTGTGACATTATCTTTATTGTTATTACAATTTTAAATTTAATTTAATTTTTTTTAAAAAAATAAAAAAAAAAATTTAATTTAAAAAAAATAATTTCATTTTTCGTAATTTGGTCAAAAAAAAAAAAAAAAAAAAAATTAATATGATATTATAATAATTTAATAAATTGATCAAAATAGCAAAAAAACAACTGTTGTTTTTTATTATTCTATATTTACATTGATGAATGTATATTTATAATTATAAAAAAAAAAATAAAAAAAAATAAAAAAAATAAAAAAATAAAAAATGTGTGTTTTAAAAAAAAAAGAAAAAAAAAAAATAAAAATTTTTTTTTATTTTATTTTTAGGCACCATCGGTATTGTTTGTAATAAAAAAAGAATTTTCGGGACAATATTACAAAATAATAATAAAAAGAAATAAAAAAACAAATTTATATAATTATAATTATTTTTTATTGTTTATTTTTTTTTTTTAAAATAATAATTTAAATCATGTATATTTTTATAAAATAAATTACTATTTGTGTTTTGTTTTGTTTTTAGGTAATACTATATACTTTTTATATTATTTATAAAGAAATAAAAGCCAAAATAGCAGAAATTAATAATAAGGAGATTTGGACAGTTGATGATGATGAATGATGTTCATCAGAGGTTTCAGAATCACTATTACCACCAATGGATGAAGCAGTAGTTGGGTTTGAAGTAGTTCTACCAGTTGAGGTTAATGGTGTGACAGTACCAGTAGTATGACCTTTACCGCCAGTTGTAGCAGTTGAAGTTGATTCAGTTGATCCAGTAGCAACACCACCAGTTGTAGCAGCGGCAGTAGCAGCACCAGTAGCACTTGTACCAGCAGTTGTAGCTAAATTACCAGTACCATTGGTATCATTGGATGAAGCATAACCTGAAGTTGAGGCATGTGGTGAAGCAATGAAAAAGATGTTATCAATGTGGATATAGGCATTGACGTTATCAGTGTTGGCAAAGGTGATGGCAGATTCAATTGATTTGTGTTTTAAAGCAGAGAATGGAACAGTGTAAGTAGTCCATGAAGTTGAAATTGGGGTTTTTGGTGTCCAGAATTTAGATTCTTCACTTGGGAAATAAACACGGAAGCCTTCAAGGGTAGTGTTAGAACGAATATTGAATTTAATACCAGTGAAATATGCAGTGTCAAAATCACCAGAACGAGCTAAGGTGAGTGAAGATGAGGAGCCTAATAAAATGATGGAAAGTGATGAAGTTGAACCATTGCTATGCATTGATGTATCGGTGGTGTTGATGGCGCTGTATGATCTTGATGACCAGTAGTTCCAACCTTCAGTCAAGCCATTTTGGTAGATGGTAAGTGGGGAGGCAGAGAGTGAACAGGTTTCTGGGGCTTTCTTAATAAGACCTTTTGGAACAACAAAGTTGTCGCTAAATTTAAGAACATCTTTGTCCAAGGATTTTAATTCAAGAGTAACTGAACCACCGTATTGGGATGATACAGTAACGGTAGCTGGGAATGTCATTTCTTTACCGGCTTCACTCCAAACAAATTGGGCACTGTTTTGACGAACCATTGGAACTGCAGTTTTCATTGATTTGCTCTTGATGGTAACATCTTTGATACCAAGGTTATTGTTGAAAATTAATAATTTGACGTAATACTTTGAACTATCTTCAGAGACTTGTGCTTTAATTGGGGCGGCATTGGCATCACAACTGACTTTTCTAAAACCAGCATCATAGATAACTGATAATGGATCATTGGAAATTTCAGAGAAGGCATCTGGAGTTAACATGAACAATGGTTTCTCAGATGGACATGTACCGGCAGAACAAAAATTAACAACTCTTACAACAGTTTTACCTTTTGGTCCAGAAATTTCAAAACAATCACCGCACTTGACGCCACTGCTATAGAAATATTCATTAAGGGTTGCTGTTAATGTACCTGGTCCAGTTGGTCCGTTGTATGGCCCATATTCACAAGATCCTGATTTATTCAATGACTCTGTACCTTGTGCTCTACCAGACATACATAATGTTAATGGTACATTATCAATTGCATTAGCAATTGAAAATAAAATTGTAAATATTAATATTAATTGGAGTAATAATCTCATTTCTTCTTTAATTATTAAAATAAAAACTATAATTTAAAATTCTATTACAAAATTATTATTATTATTATTATTATATTTTATTATTATTATTATTATAATTATTTAATTGATTGTTATTTTAATGATTAAATAAAATTTAAAAATAACTATTTATATTAAATTTAAAAATAAATATAAAATATAAATTAAATAATATAAAATTAATTAAATTAAAATATATATAAATAATATATTATTATTCTCATTGTTTAATCAATTTATTATTTTTATTATACATAAATTACATATACATACCACACTATCACCACATCACCACACCTACATCTCCTATACTCTTTCTCTTTTAATGATTAATTATTTTAATTTCGGACCTTTCCTAATCTATAAAAACTTAATAATTGTTAACCCAATTTATATTGGACATATTTTGTTTTTATGATTTTTGTTTTTAAAATTTTATTCTATTATTATTTAATAAACCCAAACAAAAATACACTATCTATGACTTGTCATCATTTTTTTTTTGATCATTTTAATTTATTAATTATTTTTTTAAATTACTAAATATAATATTAGTTTTATATTTAAATAGATAATAATATTAATAAGTTAACAATTTTTAATAAAAATATTATTATGAATAAAGTGATAAAATCAATACATATTATAATAGTTATTTATATGGACTGATATCAAAGTGGGGGTTGTGTGGGTAAAATAAATAAGTAAAAAAAATAAATAAATAAAAAAATTAAAAAAAAAAAAAATTATATGTGTGATGGGGGTAAAGAAATGTAAAAACTAAAGTTTTAAAAATAATGATATATATAAAATATAATTTACTTATTTTAATATTTATTTATTAATAATTTTAGAAAGAAGATCGAAATAATTTAAAACCGGTCTATAGTTTTAAATATTGTTGATAAATTGTATATTAATTGGAATTAATTGATAATTTTTTTTTTTTTGTTTTTTTTTTGTTTTGTTTTTTTTGTAAAAATTAATAATTTATTCTTCAAAGCTAACATTAAAATCGCCTTCTTCTTCATCATCATCTTCTTCTTGTTCTTCATCGTCATCTAAATTCTCTTGTTCTTCAAATTCTTCATCATCTTCTTCAACTTCCTCTTCTTCCTCTTCACCCTCAATACCTTCTTCACCTTCTTCTTCTTCACCTTCAACACCTTCTTCTTCTTCTTCGTCTTCTTCGCTATCTTCAGATGGTTCATAGTCGGAATCGTCTTCGTCTTCATTATATTGGAATTGATTGTTTTCATTTGTTAAACCATGCATTTGAAGGGCTTTTTGATATGAACCGCCGGCCATGCTCATAATGGATGAAATAAATGTATTGGCTTTGATTAACTTTTCTCTTTGTTTAGCCATATACATTCTTTTGTAAATTTCTTCATCGGTGGCTTCGTCCAATGAAGTAAATGTGTTCATTGCAGTGTTTTTTAAAATTGTGATTTGAGATGGTGATTTTCTTGTAGCACTTGGTTCTCTTCTCTTTGCTGGATAATATAATCTTCCTCTCATAACATTTAATCTTTTGATTTTAAAACTAACACCATTATTTAATTTCTTTATAACCTTATTATATGTGGTTGCTTTTTGATACTGTGAGATCATATCTGTGATATTTTGTAGTTTTTGAATTTGAGCATCCATTTTTTATTATTATTATTATTATTTTATTTATATAAAAAAAGTAATTATGACCCTTTTTTTTTTTTTTCGACAATTTCTTTTTTAAAAATTTGAAAAATTAAAAATAAAAAAAATTAAAAAAAAAATTAAATAAATAAATAAATAATTATTTAACTGATTTTTTAAAATATATTATATAAAAATAAATAAAAAAACTAAAAATGTATATATATTAAATATATAAATTTATAAACATTTAAATTTATTAATAATAATTATTCATTTATTTATAAAAATAGTATTCCCTCCAAAAAAATTTTTTTTAAAAAATTTTTTTATTTATTTTTTAAATATATTAAACGGGTAATTACATTAATTATTATAGAAATAATGATTTAAAAACAAAGAATGGTTTTATTTATAAAATTTTTTGGAACCTAATTTTTAAAATGGTAACTATTTAGATATATTTATAATACGAAATTATTCTCATATTAAATTTATCTTTTTTACCCCCTATTTAGGTTTTATTTATAACACCTATTATTAATAAAAAAAAAAAAACAAATAATTTTTAAAATGTATTTATTTTTTTATTTTTATTTACACCACATAAATAATTAATAATAAATGAATTTCGAAATTATTAGTGATATAATAAAAAATGATAAACAATTTAATTTTAGGGATTATTATGGGTACCTATCAAACAAAGAAATTACATGGAAAAATTATAATCAACTTTACCCATTTCCAAAAGAGAATATAATTTCAGTTTTATATAGCTTAGCAAGGAAACATAATATCTGCACAAAAAATGTTCACCACTCTATTTGGTAATATTACAACTTTTCCCCACATTTGAAAAGAAATAAACAAATAATTTTTCATGCTAATACTTTTTTTAAAATATAGCCTAATTCAAAGATATTTAGGATTGGTAGAGTTTAATAATTATAGGGTTAATTATAAAAAAAGTGGGAATGAAAATATAAATTCAAAAAAATATAGTGATATTCAGCTTTCAATTTGTGCATTAAATATTAGTTGTAAATTAAATAATGTAATATGGTGCAAAACCGAAGGGTTTAAACTTATCGTTTCAACATATTTTAGCAGTATCAACGAGTATCAGAAGTATGAAATCGAGTTTTTAAACATTATCAGATTTTATTTAACAGTACCTTTAATCAGTGATTTCGTTGGTGTTATTATTGATGGTTTTTATTTAAACGATAGACCTACAACAGAATCAAATTATAACGAAATCATTGACTTCATTTATTATAACCCAAACCAATTTTTAACGAAACCTTTCACTCTCATTGCACTGTCAGTACTATGTATAACATTTTCAATTAACGATTATAAACTATTAAAATATTATATAAAGTGGGGTAAAAGACATACTTCTAATGTTATCTATTGTTTTTATTTTAAAATATTAATTAGTTTTCTTTTTTTTTTTTAACTCTTAGCCACAAACATTTCAAATTATACATATCAAGCAATTCAAATAGAGGTAGATAAGATTGTAAATACAATATTTAAAGATAAAATGACATTAAATATTTTCAAAGATCAAATCTGGCTACAAAATTCAAGAGAATAAAGATAAAAGAAAATAAATAAAGATTATAATAGATTTTTTTTTTTATGTTTTAATTTTATTTTTTCTTTTTTTTTTATTTAATCATTTAATAATCTATAACGATCACCTTTTGAATTTTTAACATAAAAGTATAGCGAAAATATTATTAATACTGATCCGATTGAAGTGAATACACAATTGGAAATTGCCAATAAAAGACCATTTCTGGGATAAAGATTTTCTTGATGGAATATATTGGAGCCGTTTACACCATCAAATGAAATGGTTTTGGGGAATCTGCTGGCAAATAAAATAGTCGCTGCTAATTCTAGTATAGTACCAACAATATAAATGAACCTAAATAACAGGAAATAATAAATTAACTTTGGATTTCTTGAAACCGATACCAAGTCTATAACCAAATAATTAACCTCTACAACCAACAAACTTATTGAAAAAAATATAAATACTATATTTAAATAAAATACACTTTTGACTGTCTCTATTGTACTCTTTTCACTTGGTCCGCAATCTTTATCAATAAGCTTTCTTTCATAGAGACATATATGTTCGTGATTCGAATACCTGTTTCCGTTTCTATCAATTGTAGAATTAAATATTGGTTGTGAACTTTTAATTGATATATATTTTAAACTGTATTCTACTGTTAAATCGGTTGTATTGGTACCAATTTCATTATTTATATATGTATAATTATATAATCTTTGTTCTAGCCATATTTGGTTATCTGTATATAAATTAAGTGTATAAGTAAAATTTTTAGTAAATAAAATAAATAAAATATTTAAATAATTTTATCAATATACCTTTTATAGAAACTGATGAAAAAATTAATGAAATTATAAAAAAAAGTAAAGATATAAAAGATAATATTTGATAAATTTCAAATTTTTTCGAAAACATATTATACTATAACTATATTTTTTTTTTTTTTTTTTTAATTTGTAATTAATTCGCTTAATTTCTAAATTACGAATTTACTTTTTTTTTTTTTTTTTTTTTTTTGATTGGAATTATTCAAAAAACTTTTTTAAAAAAACTATTGAATATACAACTTAAATTAAAAATAAAATAAAATAAAATAAAATACTTTTTACTTAAATTAACCCAACTCAAAAAAAAAAAATAAAAATTATTTAAATTAAAATAATATTAGTTATAATCAATAAATTCTAAGGTTTTCAGAAACAATTATAACCTTTGCCATAAATCAGTTGGAAATCGTCATTTTTTAAATTTTTAATTTTTAATTTTTAATTTTTAATTTTTTTAATTTTTTTTTTTTTTTTTTTTTTTTTTTTATAAATGAATGAAATTTAAATGAATTGGTTTTCAAAGATAAAAAGCAATTTTTTAGAAAATTTAAAATGATCATTTAAAAGGATCAATTTAAACTATAGTTTCTTATATGTTTTTTACATTAAATAATTTTTTTTAATTATTTAGTTTTTCTTTTATTTGATAAAAAATTTAATGTTTATAAAATTTAAATGTAACACCAACAACACCTTGTGGTGGAACATCAACTGTAAAATCGAGTGAATTAGTTTGTGTATTTTGGTTGTATTGAACTTTTTCGTAGTTGAAAGCAGTTTTAGATTTGATATCATTGATTTGGCTAAAGGTTGGATATTCTGGTGAGCCAATTGATTGCCAATAGGCGATTGGGTTGCAATTGTCATCATCGATACGACGTAAATAAGATTCACCAATTTGACCTTGAATATTGTTAAGGGTAATTGAAACAGTTTCATTAGAGATTGGGGCACCTGGGATATTGTGGTTGTAAACGATAACCATAATTTCGTCATTAGAAACAGTGACTAAAGTACCAGCAGTTGGATGTTCACCTTGGACAAAGGCTCTTTGGTTACCAGTTTCGTGAAGTAATTCAAAAGCTTTGAAGGATGGTTTTTCAATTTGGTAAATAGTTTGCATACCGAAACCTTCGTTGAATGGGACTGATTGTTGACCTTGTTCTTCGAAAACATCAGAGAAACTCCACCATGAGAAGATATCAGCAATACCATAGCAGTCAATAATGTTGAAAACAGCAAAAGCAGAGGCATAGGTGGTATCGTGAAGTTGTTGAGCGAAAAGACCATCATTGTATTCGGAATAGTAAAGTTTCATGTTTGGTCCAACGATTGAACGTGATTTGGTTAAAACTTGTTTCATGATATCTCTTTGAACTGGTTGGATATCAGTTGGGTATTCGTGAGTTGAAATGAAATCCAATGCTAAATTATTAGCTTTGGCGAATGCTAAGGTTTCTGGGATCCATTGTGATTGACATGTAGCTGGACCACCGACTGAGAGTTGTGGGTAAATGGATTTAATTGCATTAAAAGTGACTTGCATTAATTGGAAATATTCAGCTTGGCTACTTGACCAGAAACCACAGTTTGGTTCATTCCAAATTTCGAATTGCCATTGTGAAACAATATCCATACCATAACGATCGACAATATGGTTAATAAAAGCTTGAATTAATTCGGCCCATTGAGTATAGTTCTTTGGTGGGGTGATGTTACCTTTGTAGTGGAAAATAGTGGCATTTCCTGATGCTAAAAGTTCTGGCATAAAACTTAATTCGACATATGGAGCCATACCAATTTCAACAATATAATCATAAACTTGATCTACATCATACCATGAATAAATAGCTTCACCATTTGGTCCTTGTTGATATACTGATAAATCATCATCAAAAATACCGTGGAATCTAACTCTTTGTAAACTGTATAAAAAAAAAAAAATTAAATTAATTTCTTTATTTTTTTTTAAATTTAATTTTTTGCCCTGTGTCGCCGAAATATACATACCCTAATTTTTCGTGAGCATTTAATAAAGCTGCTCTCCAATCTGATCTCATACCTAAATTAGCATGACCACTACCAACACAACCTTCCCAGTAATGTTGCCATTCTGTGGTGTTCTATAATTTTTTTAAAAAAAATTAAATTAATATCTTTTTTTTTTTTTTTTTTTTTTTTATTTATTTATTTTTACATACACCCAAATCAGCAGTAAATTGGGCTGATTCTGATGATTGTGATGAAACTAATTGTAATAAAACTAAAACAAATAAAGATAATGTAAATTTAAACATTTTATTATTGGTTTAATACCAGACTTAACGAAAAGAAAAATAATAAATATCAAAAAAATTTGGAAAAAATATCAAAAAAAAAAAAAAAAAAATTAAAAAAAATAAATAAAAAATAAATAATTAAAAAAAATCGGTTTTATGATTACAATCATCTTTTGTGTCATAAAAAAAAATATTTAAAATAATTAAAAAACGTCGGTTTGATGATGTCTTTTCATTTTTTTTTTTTTCACTGGGAGGTTTTTCCAAATTAATATTCATTTAAATGGTATTAAGTGGGTTATTAAATTTTAAGATTTTAAATTTTAATTCAAAAAAGATAATTTTAATTAATCTATTATATTAAATTTTATTATTAATAGATAAAATCTAAATTATATTAAATTTAAAGATTTGGTTTTTAATTTTACAATTTTTAATTTCAAATTTATTAAATTAATACATTTTATTGGCATTGATTTTAATTTTTTTGTTCCTAAATTCACTTTGTTTTAAAATTTTGACTCCGTAATTGCTTTAGAATTTTTTACCCTAATTTTAAAAAATAAATTAGACATTTCCAAAAAAAAAAAATATTTTAATTTATATTTTTTTTCCTTTTTTAAAAAATAATGATTCTATGATCACCATTATTATAATATCTTATTATTCTAAATTATAACTACAGCTTTAAAAAAAAAATAAAACGTTTTTAATTACTATTAATTATTTGAAAAAAAAAACTATTGGTGGTATCAAAAACATCATTTTTTTTTTTTTTGGGTTTCTTATAATTAATAATCTCCTTAAAAGCGGAAATCATGATTTTTCATTTTTGAATATTTGGGAAAAAGAAAAAAACTGGTATGTACCAAAAATATTGTGGAAAAAAAAAAAATTATAATTTATCTTGATATTTTTTTGATCCAAAAAAATTTTTACAAAAAAAAAAGTGTAAATTTACAATTTTTACACGAAAACACAATATTAAAAAAAATTATTGATCTGTTATTAGTACAAATTATTAATATTTTTTTTTTTAAAAATTTTTTTTTTTTTTTTTTCAAATAAATTTTTTCAATTCATTTTTTTATTTTTAATTTTATGCACAAAAACAGTATTGTGTTTTAAAACAATAGTTTAAATTAGTTATATTTGAAAAAAAAAAAAAAATAAAAAAAAATAAAAAAAATGAAAATATATCATATTTTTGTTTTATTTTTATTTTTTATAATTAATAGTATTTATGCTGATGCTAAGACATTAGTAAATCCATGGGTATTTACAGATAGAGATACTTTATATGACCAATTAATTTCAAATACCCACATCCCATTATTTGGTAATGATAATTTAAATAATTGTCTGTATGGTTTAAAAATTCAATTAAATTGGCAAAAAACATCAGGTAAATATAAATTAAAAATAATATTACAAATAATAATATAAAAATTATAAAAAAAAAATAAAAAAAGATTTGGGGTAAAATAATTCAAAAAAAAATAAATACCCCCTGCTTTAAAAAAATATTTGTATGTAATTTTTAGTATTAATATATAAAAACTTTTTTTTTTTAAAAATATTAATATAGGTAGATTATTAATGAACAATACACCAAATATTGATATTAATTCATGGTGGGGAAATATGAATTATTATTTATCAGTAATTCCATATCTTTCAGCAATGAAGTTATCAATTGTACCAGAAATTGAGATTTCATATAACCCAAATCCAAGTAAATTTTGCAACACTTATGAATCATGTGATCAAGATTTAATGAATGCATGGGATACATTATTCGAATTAATTTTAGCAAATAAAAATAATACCACTACCACTGAAAGAGAAATATTACGTGTAATGTGGGAGGCTCATACCGCAACTATTAAACATGCACAACCTTTAATGGAAACATCCTCATTCCCACTACTCAAAACTCACGAAAGAAAGTTTGGTAATGGCTGGTGCCACTTTGTTCAAGTTATTGCTGAGGTTAACTTTAACACCAATGATACCAATGTCTCTATCCTCGGAAAAGCTTTACCCCAAAGAATGCTCAACAAGATTACAGATATTCCTCCATTCATTTCCGATATGAGCAAAGAGACCAATAATGTAGTATTGTCCATTTTTATGATAAGCGACTTATCCAATAATAAACTATTTTGGGATGGTTTTATCGATTTATTACAATTATTCACAAAAAATCCACAATGTCAAGATTTAATAAATCAAGAAATAACAAACTTTATAAATAACCCAGTCCCAACAATATTAAACGTATTAATAGATATCATGTTAAATAAATGTTAAAAATGATAAAAATAAATAATATGAAATAATAAAACATAAAAATAAAAATAAAAATAAAAATATTATTTATAAAGTTAAATTTATTTAAAATTTAATTTCAATGGCTTTAATTTCTAATGGGTTTAATTGTAATTTTGCATTTTTAGTATCCATTGGGTTATATCTTTTTGGTTCATCGACAACTGGATGAATTTTTCCACCAACTATACTTTTATATGAGGTTTGAATATTATCAATATTATTATCTTCGAATGGATTAACTAATGAAAGGTTGTATTCTTTTACTGATTTGATTTTCTTTATAAAAGTGAATAATCCATTCAAATCGATTTGTATTGGACTATTGCCTGGTTCTTGAAGATTTTGAACTCTAAATTTGATAGATTTGCTGGTTGGTCTTTCGAGGGTGAGGATATGAATATAATTTGGTAATTTTTTATTAAGGAATGAAACAGATCTTAATTTTTCCTCATTTACACCTTGGTAGATGGCTATTTTATGGTCATAGTTTAATGATGAAACTCTGACATCATCTGAATGATCATGTGTGAAATAGCATTCAAAATGTGCGTTGATGGGTGATTCATCAATGGCTGGTACCTCTAAACCTTTACTATCCTCCCATGTGAGTGAACGGTGAATTGCAAATTCTAAACATCCATTACATTGACTTGAAATACCTCTTGTACGATCATGGTTACAAACGAAATTAAGACCGGTTTTCTTTGATTTAATTAATGAGATGTGATTTGATGGGTAATATGATTGAGTTTCTTTACCAATGGCTGGTGGTTCAGTTGTATCTGATGGACGATAAATTAATTCTAAACCATTATCACTATATATATCACGATTGTTATCTATATCTGTTGAAAATTTATTAACAGTTGTAGTACCATTTACACCTTTTACATGTAAAGTGAATTGAATCTTTGAATCTAATTGTTCATTACCAGTATTTAATAAACGAATGGTATTGAATGTGAGTGAAGTTGTCAAACCATAATTTACACCATACATTCCTCTGTTTTCGACTCTATCTTGAATTACTGATTGGGCTTCTTGATAAAATTTACCAATATATGCAATGGAAGAATAAACCCTTCTCTCTGGCTCAAAGATTTTCTTTGAGGTTCTAAAAATATAGGCACCACCAATATCGGAATAAGTAAGCAACTCTTGATTTAAATTTTGAAGAGAGTTTTCTTTAAAGTTAAAACAGCTTTTGGCAAAATATCTTTCATTTAAATTAATTTTGAATAAATGATTTTGAATACTTGGAATGATTGTGGTTGTTGGACGAACCCAATTTGATAGTGTATTTCCTTCAACATTTCTTCTGAGTATGTATTTCTTTGAGCTAAATGGTTTGATTTCTATTGGGAAATCTATTTGAATATATTCAATATTATTTTCAAGATTATAATCTGAACGTGGGCTACAGTCCATTTCAATAACAAAATTTGAATTTTCTTCTGCTAAAACATATGGGCAAATACTACCTCCATTTGCATTAGGATCATTTGTTTGAACTTTAACAGTAACTAATTCGTTTTTATCCCATGATAAGGAGTTCATTATTACAAATGGGACTTGTTGTTGGTCGGTATTAAAAACAAGTGGTTTGGAAAGATCAACAATAGAAAGTGTATCTGGATTCTTTGGATTTAATGAATTTGCAACTGACTTGGCTGAGGCACTCGAAACAATATCGTCTGCTTTAGATAATCTTGTTATATAATCTTGTACAACATGTTTCTTACTGGTTCCAGTAATGGCATCGTGATGTTGGATAATCGAAACTTGTTTAGATGCATTTAAAAGTTGATTATAAAAGTTTTCAACATTTTGGAATGATGAAAAAATTTCAGCAGCTCTTAATTTTGAAGATACAAATCTTTCATAACCCTTTAATAATGGTCTTGATGTATAGTATCCAGTCCAGTAGGTATTGGCATCGTCGGCATAGGGGAAGAAATCACTATCATAGTAGTTGAACTTAACTTTGTTTTCGTTATGCCATTGAACTGTTTCATTGAAAAATTCTTTTAATGTCGAATAAACAACCTCTACATTTGATTGACCCGAATTAAACTTTTCATTTACACATTGAACTACCTTATCCATTTGGTCATATGCTCTTTCAGCATTTCTGTAATTGAAATCACCACCAATTGGGATGAGAACATGTGGTGATTGATAAAATGCACTACGGTTTACACCTAATTGAGCTAGTTCACTGCAGAGTCTTGGAAGGCCATATGATTGGAAATTATAACCATCAAAGTTTAAATGTGGTGGGCTGGTATAAAAATCATCAAATACATGAGCAAGTATATCTGATTTTGGACCTAAACCTTCTGGACTACCTCTCCAAAGGAATTGTAAATTTTTATCCTGTTTGAATTTATTCTTTAAGGTATAATGAATACGGTTTAAAACGACATGTTTATAACCCATTTGTGCTTGAATTGTTGGAGTAAAAGATGAATGTCCAAAGGGGTCGATTTGCCACCCATTTTCAGGTTTCTTTCCAAAATGCTCTTGAATAAATTTATGACCATTTGAAAGCTGTCTAATTACACTATCGATACTTGGACAGGCCTCGTCATTCATTACCCAACCACCATTGATGAATTCGATTCTATCATCTTTAACATGTCTTGTAAAATCATCTTTTAAATTTTGAGGAACAACATCCCACCATCTTTCTAAAAATCCTCTTAAAAAAATAAAATAAAAATATTAATATTTTTTTGTAAAGTAATAGCTTTTAAATATTTAATTAATATATTTACATTTCTGACCAAACAAATTTTCTTGGTGGATTAGTTTCTTTATTTAATGCTGTAACCATTGTTGAAATAATACTTCTTACTTGTCCTGCATAATATTCCTAAATTTAAATATTTATTAGCACATGTTTAATATTTTTTTATTTTATTTTTAGTTGTAATACATACTTCAAAAGTTGATGTCCAACCAGAGTCACAATGTGAATGGCAAACTAAATGTATTTTTACCTTTCCTTCTTGTACATTTGCAAATGTATTAATTATTAATCCTAATAATAAAATACCAATATAAAACAATTTCATTTTAAGAAACTATTATTATTGCTATACTATTTAAAATATAACAACATAAAACTAAATTTAAACAATAAAAAAAAAACTAAATTTATTTATTTATTTTATTTTTTTAAATTTCATTAATTTAAAATAAAAATACAAAAAAAATAAATAAAAATAAAACAAATAATGATTAAGTCTGGTTCTTTTGTTTTATTTCTTTAATTAATTTTTTAATTGGTTTTATTTTTGCTATTGTTGTTGTTGTTTGATTATTGTATTATTATTATTTTTTATGTAAATATCTTTTTTATTATTTTTTGATAGTATAAACTCCAATAATACCCCAAAATAAATATTGAGATTACAAAACTATTATTTTTTATAAACAATCCAACAACTACAATTTATTTTTTTATTATAAAATATTTTTTAAAATTAAAAAAAAAAAAACAAAAATTAAATATCACATGTTTAATTTATTATTAGAATTTACTATTGCTTATATATTTTTTACAAATAAATGGTATACAATATATCATGATTTCGTTGCCAATATAAGGTAAATGATAGTTAACTATAATAATAAAGAATGTTGTAATAATTACCAATATTAGCATGTATCTTTTTCTTTCAGTAATAGAACCCAGTATTTTCATTTTATATACCCCTTTATAAATTATTTTAGGAATAAATGAAACAATATTATGAAAAATATTGTGTGTTATGTAAAAAATAGTGTTAATTTACGAATACAATTAGTATTTATCTCTAGGGGTTAAATTAGTGTTTTTTTTTTTATTAATTTTTTTTAGAAAATTTTCCCCCCCCCCCGACATTTTATCATATTAAACACAATACTATTAATGAGAGATGTTAATAGATTTTTTTTACTATGATATTATAAATCTTTGTTTTTTTTTTTCTAAATTAATTAATTAATTGACACTTGAGATTTTAAAATTTTATAATGAAAAAAAAAAAAAAAAAATTCTTTATATAGTTTTATTTTAAATATTTTATTTTATTATATTTGGTTGGTTGGTGAGGGTACAGTTGGTTTAATAGCAGGTGATGGGAAACAAACTACTGGTGATAATAGCATAAATTGTTCAGCTTGTTGTTTATATGGGCAAGTTTCACAATTACAATCTTCATTATGATCGGAAGAAGATGGATTTGATTTAACTTGAGAAGATTCATCGAATGTAAAAGACTCTAATAGATCTACCAATATATTTTTTTCATCATATTCTAAACCACTTATAAAATTTGAAAGCTCCAATGTCTTTTTACCATAATTATCTTCTTTATAAACTTTAATTACCTTATTGAAACTTTCTAAGAATTTCTCGGCTGTATTCTTATTGCTATGTGTATTTATATTATTATTGATTGTTAGGGCATTACCACCATTGACATGTTTTTTATGTTTTTTTGTTAGTAATGATGTTGTGGCGGTGGTTGAGGTTGATGTTGAGGAAATGGATGTGCTATCACTAATTGAGAATGGTGAAGATGGTGGAGATGTTGAAAAACCACATGATAGTAAATCAGACTCGGTATATTCGGTATATGAGGAATACTCTGTAACTGGTGGTGCCTGGATCCCTCTTTCTTTTAACATTTTCGATAGCAAAGTTGATTGATCTTGATGGATTCTTTCTAATGTTGTTAAACGATCGGTGAGGACATCAATAAATGTTTGTTTCTTTTCACAAACCCCATTTGGATCTTTTTTAATATGGTCTACTTTAGAAACTACACGAATTGGGAATGAAAGGACAGTATGAGTAGCACCATTTTTATTTGATGCATCCGGTGATGCAGTAACTAGTATATAAAACAAATTTCCCTGATGTTGGCTACTAAGGATTGATATTTTAATATCAATTGCAAATTGCTCCCCGTTCTTGCAACTACTCCCGACATAGGTAATTGGAGGATTTTGGATAAAACTAACTTCTTTTAATGGATCGCCAACATAGTATAGACCAGCTTTAACACAAGAAGAACTAAAGTTTACCTTACTGATATCCAATGACTTTATTTTTAATACAAATGAGGTGTTCTTTACAACAATGTGGACATTTGAGTTTCTATTATTAATAATTGCATTTTCAATTGAAATTGACTCTTGCTCGATTACCTCTAAATATGGTGATGAAGCGGAACCGCTGGTAATATTTATATTACTCATAGCCTGAGGACTGTTTCCTTTGGTTTTTGGACTATTATTTACACTTCCATTTAAATTCTTTTTAATTAATGGTGATGGTGGTTGTAGTTGAGAGTTTGGTTGGTGAAGATGAAGTGGTGTACCATTAGCACTTGAAAGTTGTAATGGTGTTGACATTAATGGAGTCATTGGTTTATTTTTTTGATTATTTTTTTCTTGTTGTTGTTGTTGTTGCTGTTGTTGTTGTTGTTGTTGTTGTTGTTGTTGTTGTTGTTGTTGTTGTTGTTGTTGTTGTTGTTGTTTTTTAATTAAATTTAAATGACCATCCATATGTGTTAAATTTGTTAAATTTGTAAAATTATTCATCATCAATTGTTGTTGAGTTTGTAAATCATAGTTCATATTTTATTGTATATGTTATATAAATTAATGATTATTTTTTTTTTTTATAAGTTTATTGTTATTTTTGTGAAAACTTTTAGAAAATAAAAAAATTTTTATTAATATTACTATTGTTATTTTAGATTAATTGTATGAGAGTGTGGTGTGTGTGTGTGTGTCAAATATTTGATTAGAATAAAAAAATAAATAAAATTAACAAAATAAATTAATAATAAAAAATTTAAAAAACAAATTAAATTAAAAATATATTACTAAATAAAAAAAATATTAATTCTATTACTTGTAATAAAATTATTTGATTTAAAATGTTGTGTTCGTAAATGAGTTTTAAAATAAATTAGTGGGTGTTTTTTATTTTAATTTTAATATTAAAATAACTATTAATGGTAAATGTTTTTTTGTTTGATTAATAATAACAATTATATGTGTTTTTTATTTGATTAGTAGATATTTATTGATTTAATTTTATAATTATTGTGATATGTGAAAAAATGGGTATGATGGCACTAATAGATTAATATTAGCTGATTGTTATTATTAAAAAAAATAATTATGGTGAAAAAATAATTATGGTGAAAAAATAATATGGGCTTTATTTTATTATAAAAATTTTATTTTGTAATTATAAAATATAAATAATTAATGTTTATCGGGTTTTCTACAAAAAATATGTATAATTTATTTATACTATTATTATAAGAAAATAAAAAACAAAATAACAAATTTAAATATTTAAATTAAAAAAAAAAAAAAAAATTAAATATTTAAAATAAATATATATTTATGAATACTTTTTTTATTTTATATAATTAAACACAATACTAATAATAGGTATGGCAATCAAATACCAATACAAAATAAAAAAAAATAAAAAAAATAAAAGTTCTACTATAGTGAAAATAATGTGTGTGTATATCAACTTTAATTGATAGCAAGTATTATTTTTAATTAAACAAATAATAAAATAAGTTAAAAAAAATAGACAAGATTTCCAAATTATTATTTATTATTAAATTTTTCAACAAAATAATAAAATAAAAAAAAAATTAAATTAAAAAAAAAAAAAAAAAAATTATAATAATATAATATTCATTGGGCAAATTTAATAATAAAAACATATAACAATAATAATAACAATTAAATAAATAAATACAAACAGTTAGCCTATATTTGTATACGATTTAAAACAGTAAAAAAAAAAACTAACTACAATATATAACAACAACTAAAATACAAAACTCAAACTTTTTATTAAAATCTGTGCCCTTTTCATACAACAGTCCCCCATCTGTTTTTTTAAAAAAAATAAATAAAAAAATAAACTCACCCTTTTTTAACCCCACCCCAAACTTAATTTCAATTCCACTCTATATTCTATTTATATTGTTGTGTTTCTACCCCACATTGGAAAAAAAAATTGTATATTTATTTTTTTTAATATAATTATAATTTGTATATATCTTTTTTTTTTTTTTTAACCACATACCCAAAATAACAAGATAAGAAATTCTTTTTAAATGAAATAAATATATATATTGATACATCTTGTTCATATATCTACTAAAAGGTGTGTGGGGGGATAAAAATCTATGGTGTCTTAAATATTATATTTATTGGTGGATTATTGTTGCAGGTGTGTGCATGTGTACTTTTGTGTTCTATTAATAAATTCTTTCAATCACACATTATTCGCATGCCAAACAATTGGAAAATAATAGCAATAACTTTAATTTTTAAAAACTAAATAGTATTATTTGAATACAAAATAATTATTTTATAAAAAATGACAGTGACAATTAAACTAAAATAAAATAACAACAAAAATAGAAACATAATAAAAATGGTATAAATTTACCTTTCATATATCACCATAACAAACTATATATAAATACTTTTATCTTTGAATGTACATTCTCTATTAATAGAAGTATCCTCTTTTTTTTCCTTTGTTTAAACAATCACAATAATTAAAGTGCAATTTACAAATAATATCTATTTGTAAAAAAGTTGATTATTTTTTATTTCATAATAATAAAATGGTAAATAAAAAAACTATTTGTTTTTATTATTACAAGTTAAATATATAATTTGACTTTAAATGATCATCAAATAAAAATGAAAAATAAAAATAAATAAAAAAAAAATAAAAGTCATTAGAAATCTCGAAAAAGCGCAAAGATTTTTATTTACGACTTTTACCAGTTTTTTTTTTTTTTTTATTTTTTTAAAAAATATTAAAAAAAAATTTCTCATAACCGACCCTTGTGTTTAATTTATAATGACATTGTTTAAAAAAACTATTTTATAAAAACTTAATTGTAAAACATAATTATAACTATAAATAATCGTATTTTATTTTTATATAAAAATGAAATAATAGAATATAAATATCATATAATTTTTATATATTTTTATATTTAACTACACATTCTTCCAATAAATTCTAAGGAAAAAACACCCCCACTCTTATCCCCACACATACCACTCGCCTATAAAAATCATTCACCCACACTCACATATATATACCTGCACACACATATAATATATATATATAAATAAATTAAACAAATATAAATAAATATCAAAATTCAAAATAAATATCAAAATATTTAAACTTAATATGTACTCCACAATAAAAATAAAAAAAAAAATCACACACTTCACTCACCAATTCAATAATTAGTTTTTTAAAAATAAATTATTTATTAAATAATATTCATTAAATATAAATCATTAAATATACACATATATAAATAATAAAATATCATTATAATATATATAAATACAAACCCACTCACATTCTTTTTTTGGCTTTGGATTTTTTATTTTTTTTTATTTTTATTTGTTTTTTATTTATTTATTAATATCATTAAATAAAATAAAATATTTTATTATTTTATATATACAATTTATAATATTTCAAACTGATAATAATAATAATAAAATAATATACTATTAAATATCGATTTTTTTTTTTTTTTTTAATTAAAAAAAAAAATTAATATATTTTACATTAATATTACACACACTATTTTAAAAGATAATAAAATATAGAATTTAGTAAACCGATACTAAATAAAAAAAAAGATAAAATAAAATAAAAATAAAAACAAAAATAATAGATAATAATAATAAAATGAAATCAATATTTACAAATTTAAATAATATAAATACAACACATTTGGCGGGAGCATCATTGTCATTGTGGTTTGTTTTAAATATTAGTACATTGATATTAAATAAATATATTTATTCATCATTGTATTTTTATTATCCGATCACATTGACAGCAATTCATATGCTCTTATGTTGGGTTGGATCCGTTTTTGTATTAAAAGTTTATAAACTAATTCCATTAATTCAAATTTCATGGAGTTCTCAATTCTTTAATATTCTTATACTTTCGATTTTATTTTGCTCCAATATTGTGTTTGGTAATGTCAGTTTAAGATGGGTGCCAGTATCATTTATGCAAACCGTTAAAAGCTCAGTTCCATTGTTCACCGTCATTCTTCAAACATTGTTCTTTAGCAAGAGATTCTCAAGAGATACCTATCTTTCAATGATACCAATTGTCGGTGGTGTATGTTTAGCATCGGTATCCGAAGTAAACTTTAATCAAGCTGGTTTTATCGCTGCTCTCGCCTCATCTGTTCTCTCTGCCATATTTGCCATTGTCAGTGGTTTGATCCTCACCCAACAAATGAATGCCGTCAATCTCCTCTATTACATGTCGCCTATCTCTTTTTGCCTATTATTCCCAATTGCCGCATTCACCGAATTCGAATCGATCCAATCTGAATGGGCCCTCTATGGCGAAAGTAGACCAGTGGTAATTTTGGCTTTAAGCGGTGTCATTGCTTTCTTATTAAATACATTTACATTCTTGGTAATCAAGTTCACATCACCTTTAACCTATACAGTATCCGGTAACCTTAAAGTGGTCCTTAGTATTACCATCTCTATTTTAATCTTTAAAAATGAAACCAACTTTTTAAATATAGTTGGTTGTGCTATTGCTGTTATTGGTGTAATTTGGTACAGTCAAATTAGATACGAAGCTTCAAAACCAAAAGTTATTGAAGTTTCAAATTTATTAGATAGTAATGAAATTGATAAAGAAAAATTATTACCAAAATAAAGAAAAATAAATAAATTATAAAATTATATAAATAGATATTTTTTTGTTTTTTTTATTTTATTTGATGGACTCTATATGTGTAAAAATTTAAAAAAGATTTATAATTAAAAAAATAAAAATATTAAAATAAAAATATTAAAATAAAAATAATTTTTTAATTTAAAAAATTTATTTTTTTTAAATTTTTGGGTTTTTGAAAGGTGGTTTAAACCACGTGCAATATATTTTATTTGTTTTATAAATAAAATTTTTTAATAGATAGTTGTAAATAAAAATGAACAAAGATAGTGTAAATATTAGTACTGAAGAAGATGAATCACAATTTGATAATGGAAAAGTTGTAAAATTAATTGGTATGTATACAATTAATAATACAATATAATAATCAAATATATATACTAATTATAATTATTTTTATTACCATAGTTGTTGGTTGTGGTCAAAGAGGTCATGTTTATTCACAATATGCAATTGAAAGACCAAATAGATTAAAAATTGTTGGTGTTTGTGATCCAATTAAATATAGAAGAGAGAAAATGGCAAAAGAGTTTGGATTGGAACAAGATAAAATATTTTCAGATTGGAATGATATTATCAATTTGGAGAAATTCGCAGATGCTGTATTAATTGCAACACCAGATCAGTTACATAGGGATCCAGCCATTGCTTTTGCAAACAAGGGATATCATTTATTGGTAGAGAAGCCATTGGCAATTACAGAGGAAGATTGCAAATTAATTGTAGATGCTGCTAAAAAGAACAATGTAATGTTATCAGTATGCCATGTACTCCGTTACTCACCAATTAATTTAAAGATAAAAGAGTTAATCGACTCTGGTTTAATTGGTAAGGTGATGAATATCCAACATTTAGAACCAATTGGATACTACCATTTTGCACATAGTTATGTTAGAGGTAATTGGTCCAATATCGAGAAATCATCATTCTCACTGTTAACCAAATCATGTCACGATCTCGATTTAATTCATTTCTTCTTCTCAAGTCCAGCAACTGACGGTGGTAAATCCAAATATTCCTATAAGAAATGCAAAAAGATATCATCGTTTGGTGGCTTAACCTATTTCAATAAAGAAAACAAACCAAAAGAAGCTGGCGATGCTAAACGTTGTTTATCATGTCCAATTTCAAACAAGTGTCCCTACTCTGCTTCTAAAATCTATTTAGAATTTTATCCATGGAAGAAATTTGTATTGGTACCAGATAGAGAACCAACATTAGAAAACGTCAAACTTGCTCTTCAAAATGGCCCATATGGTGTTTGTGCTTATGAAAGTGATAATGACGTAGCAGATCAACAAATTGTTAATCTAGAGTTTGATGATGGTACAACATGTTCTTTTAGTATGGTTGCTTTTACAGAGGAAATGTGTATTAGAAAAACCAGAATCTTTGGTACCCATGGCCAGTTAGAATGCAACGGTTCAAATATTGTATATGATGATTTCCGTTTCGGTGATAAAGAAATCTTTACTCCAAAAGTTATTCAAAACACTAAAATGTCAAATCATGGTGCATCAGATTACTATCTAATGAGAAGTTTTGTTTATGCAGTTTCACAAAATGACCCAACTCAAATTCTTTCAGGTCCAGATGATACATTAACATCTCATCTTTTAGTATTTAAAGCTGAGGAATCAAGATTAAAAAATACAGTAATAAATTTTTAAATTGTTTAAATAAAAAAAAGAATTATATAATAAATGCATACATACTAAAATTTAAATATAATATAAAAATAATTTAATTAAAATTTATTTTTTTTGTTTTTATTCTTGTACTTTTGATTTCTTTTTATCCATGAAAACAATAATTAAAACTAATGCGGTGAGACCAGTCATAAGGGTTGAAAAACATTTAATAAAAAATAAAAATCTGTTGTTTACTCTAATTTCGATATCTTCCCAATGGATTGGTTCAATGTGAATATGGTTGGTGTCGGTGTGGTCACTAGAGTGTGAAAATACTAAAAAGCTGATTAAAGATTTATCGCTTTCATATTGTTGTTTGAATTTGATGGCTACATTGTAATCTACCTTTACAACGACAAAAGCATAGTGGGTTTGAAGGGTGGTAAATTGGTAGTAGGTGTCTTTGTTGATTTCGTTTGAAATAGATTTAAGGTCGTGAGAGGTCAATGGGGATCTTCTGTTGACGTCCCATACTGAAACTTGGTGGTTGCTTTCTTTATTGAAATTGTTTTCTTTTGAACCCAAAATAATACCCAAGTTTGGATACTCTCCTAAATTATCGCCAAGAATTGATATTAAAAATTGTTGTTCATTCTCTTCTAATGTCATAATGACTTTATGTACATATGGTTTATTGCAGATTTGTTTATCGATAACTTTAAAACCTTGATTGAATCCAACTAACTTTTCGCTATGGACTGTGTTTAAACATCCTTTATTATATTGATCCAATAAACATTTGATTTCTATATCATTGTAATCGATAACTCTACAATTTAATGGTTGATTAAGATCATTGCTTAATGTTATTGACTCGAATGTTGTATTGTCGCTATAATTGAACTTTCCTTCAAATTTTAAAAGTCTACCACTGTGAATAATATTATTAATAACTGAATTTGAATTTGAATTTAGTTTAATTTCATCTGATCTAATTAAATCTTTTTAATAAAAAATGAAAAATTATTAATAATTTAATTGATTGGGGGGTGTTATTGCTATTTTTTATTAAATTTATTGAACTTACTAACTAAAACTAAAACTAATAATACAACAAATAATTTCATATCTTTTTATCTTTCTTTCTAACTGCCTACCTTATAATATCTAACTCTTTTTCTATTTTTAAAATAAAAGGTTACGAAAAAGATATATATCAAAATAAAAAATAAAAAAAAAAAAATAAAAAGAAAAAAACAAAAAAAATTAAAAATAAATAAAAAATAAATATCCAAGTTTTTTTTTTAAAATTATTTTTTTTTTGCCACCGTTGTGTGACAATTTTTTGTGTTATCTTGATTTTTTTTTTTATTTTTTTTGGTCTCTTAATAAACCAATTACATCATAAAAAAAATAAAAAAATTACAAATAAAATAAAAATAAAATAAAAATAAAATAAAAATAAAATAAAAATGATAGGATTATTACAACAACAATATTTTTTTGTTGTTGTAATTTTTTTTGTATTAACAAATGGCATACTAGCAAATAATAGTAATGGTAATAGTAATATTGATAATAAGAATAGTTTCAACATCGTTCCTATGGATAGTTTAGGTAGTGATGAAAGCAATGTTGTTAATCAGTTTTATCCTGTTGAACCAGAGGCCACATGCATACCTTTAATTGTAGAAAATAACGTTTGTTCGAAATATTTAAATTATGATAAAATTTACACATCATACACGCAGCAGAGTCAGCTATCAGCAATTATAACAGCTACATCATTCTTTAATGAAATCACTCAGTATGGTAACGCTGAATGTAATCAAGAAATGGTTTTTAAAGCTATTTGTACATATGTAAGTATTATATTTAAATATATATTTATAATTTCAAAGGTATTCTAATGGTACTTTTTTAGTTATTTCCCCAATGTCTAACATATATAGAAGAGAAAAAATTCAAAGAATATAATTTAGCCATTAGAACATGTTATGATGAATGCTATCAATCAATTCAGTGGTGTTCTTATAGTTATAAATTCGACTGCAATCAAAATTTAAATGGATACAGTGTCCCACTTTTCCCACAAAATTCAACAGTATACAATTTTGAACCCAATGGATATCAGAATGTAGAACTCGAATGCACAAATCCATTCACCTCAACATCTTCATCCAATGATAATGGCAATGGCACATCATCGGACAATAAACCAACACCAATTCCAGAATTACCAAATCACTCTGGTTTTTTTAAATTTATAATTTCATTTGCAATTATTTTTCCAATTATTTTAATTATAGCATTAGTAGTATACAATTTCAATAGAGGGAAACTAACTAAAAAGAAACTAAAAAGCCTCAGCTATAATGATGACGAAGAAGATCACATAATATATCCCAATGGTAATAACAACTTCAATATCCCACCAGGAAACTCCATTGTCAATGAATACACACCATTAATGGATCATTAAATTATAATGTAATAATAATAATAACAACAAAAACAAAATGCAACAATAATAATAGGTAATGGTGGTTGGCGATATATTATGTAGTTTTGGTACTATGTGCATCATTTCACTCCCCCTCCTTTTTTTTATTAATTAATATATTATAAATTATAATATAAATGAATAAAAAAATAATAAAAATTAATTTGACACCAAAATTACAACAACATTGTTGTATATTAAAATTTGGTTTGTTTTAACTCTACAAATAATAACAACACATTTTTATTTAATCTTTAATTTTCTTTTTATGTAAATATTTACTTGCTTCTCTTTTAACCATATTTGAAACATCTTGATGGGATTGCATATAGTCAAATACCACATTATGATGAGTCTTTGAGAGAGATCTTAAAGCCCAGGCACAAGCTTTTTGTAAAAAGAATTCTTTTTCGTATATATTGGGTTCTATGAACGAAAACAATAGATCTATATCGACTTCTTTTTTATAGGTAAGTTGAAATATAATACATATTCTTTTTTTCCAAAAACAGTCACTATTGGCCCATTTATCAGTGGTATATTCTTTAATTTGATCTGGAAACAGTTTGAAATGACCTCCAACTAATTTTGAACCGATTATATCAATGGTATCCCAGAAAGGTTCGATCGATGCCATCTCTTCATAAACTTTAATTCTATTCTCATCACTAGTTTTCTTTATTTGGTGTGCTGCTAATTCAATTGCAACATATTTAAATTCTCTTTCTTTTTGTTTATATATTTCCATTATTTCTTGATCGTTGCTTGGTCTCCCATGATCTGCTATAAAAGATTTTAATAAATCTTTTCTTTGTGGTGATTGAATGCCCAGGAATGTAAATTGTGATCTCATATACTGCTCCATTCGGGTACCCAATTTTATATTTCTATTTGATTTAAAATGCTTGACCAAATTACCAACCTTTAAATATACATTAGTATATATTATTTATTTTTTCAAAAAAAATAAAACTTTAAATACTAACATATTTGCTTTGTTTTGTTATACTCATTTTTAAGATAAAAAATTTATATATTATAATGTATAGTTTTGCAGAAATATAAAGAATTCATTATAAAAAAATAAAAAAATAAAAAATTAAAATTATTTTAAAAAATTAAAATTTTTTTTAGATAAAAACCCCTCACTTTTCTAATAAATTAACAATTACTTGGTAGAATAAACCTACAAAATGCAAATGCAAAAATGATTATGATGTTGATCAAATGATTTTTAAAAAAAAAAAAGAATTATAAAAACTAAAAAAATATTTTTTTATTTTTTTATTGAAATTATATGTTGATTCTTTAATTATTTAAATTGTTTTCTTTTTTTTTCCTGCTTTTTCTTTTCCAGACATTACTACTACTTGTTTTTCCAATTCATCTTCATCTTTATGTTGGTGATTCATGTGCCTTTTCAAGTAACTGGCACTTGAGAATGTCTTGTGACACTCTTCACACTCTAATCTACCTGTTATTTCTTTCTCTTTTTCTTTTTCTTCCTTTTCTTTTAGTTTCTTTTCTTTAAGGAAAGGGTCGTGTTGATTTTTGATGTGTTTGGTTAAATTACCTTTGGTGGCAAACACATGATTGCATTGGACACATTTAAGTTCGTAATCATCAAACTCTTCTCTCTTCTTCTTTGCATTTTCTGTGAGATAGGATGGATCGTCATGAATCTTGGTGACGTGTCTAATTAAATTGTGTTCAAATGAAAAGTAAATAAGACATTCATTGCATTTGAATAATGGTTTAGTTTGATGACCATGAGTGATTTTACAGATGTCTATATCACAATCATAATGGATGGTTTCTTCGTGTCTTTTTACCTTGCAATAGTCTGATGATTGATATCTTTTGACTTTTCTCGAGTTACATTGGTGGTGTCTGCATTCGGTGATTGTCCTTCTATCTGAACTCTTTGGTGATCTTTTCTTTTTTTTTTTTTCTGATACTGCATCTTCTTCATCATCATTATCCTCTTCACTTTCTTCTTTTTCTTCTTCCTCTTCTTCCTCTTCTTCATTTTTTTTCTTATTACTTTTTCTAGTTTTTTTTGATTTACTTTTCTTTTCTTTTTTCTTTTTTTCTTGGTCATCTGATAACTCCTCTTCCTCTTCTTGTTCTTCTTGTTCTTCTTCAACTTCTTCCTCTTCTTCTTTTTTATTTTTTGATGATTTTGATGATTTTGATGACTTTGATGATTTTGGTGATTTTTTTGGTTTTCTTAATACAGGTTCTTCTTCTTCCTCTTCCTCTTCCTCTTTGGCACTTTCATACTCACTATCACCCTCACTTTCGCTGCTGTCACTTTCACTGCTGTCACTCTTTGGTTCTTCTTTTGTGATTTTTCTTTTTGGTTTTTCCTCTTCCTCTTCCTCTGGGTCTTTTTTGATTTTCTTTGTTGGTACCTTTGTTTTTTTTGGTGCTGCTTTTATTGATTTACTGTTGGATTTTATCTTTAAACTAGTTTCTTCCTCTTCTTTATCATCATTTTCATCACTGTCACTACTATTTTTACTTTCTTCTCTAGATCTTTTTTTTGATTCCTTCTCTTTGGTAGCGGTTGAACCCCTTGTTGTTATTTTTGTATCTTTAGTAGTAGTTTTGGTTGGTGATGACTTGGCAACAACTGAGTCTGGTCTGGAGGCTCTTGTTTTTTTGGTTTTTTGAATAGATTTATTATTTTTTGCCATTATTTTATAGAGGTAAAATAATTTAAAAAAAAAATTGTGTGTGTAATAGTTTTTATAATCACCCAAAAAATAAAAAAAAATGAAAAAATGAAAATTTTTTTTTTTTTTTTTTTTTTTTTTGTTTAAAAAACCGAATTCTGTTAATTTAATTTTAATTTTATTTTATTTTTTTTCCGCGATAAAAAAAATAATTTAGTTTTATTAAAACTAAAAATAATTTAATTTTTTTTTTTTTTTTTTTTTTTTATTAATTTGTTGAAATTGATGGATTTGGTTTTTGTGGGGTATGAATTTGTAAGAGATCAGAATTATCTACATCTGCAGTCTCGCTTGGGTTTTCCTTTTCATTGGAGTATTCCATAAAGTCTCCTATATATTTATAAATAAAATCGATTTTTTTGCTATCTTTGATGTGTTCTCTTATACATAAAAGAAAAACTTTCATAGATTTATAAATTAAATTGATCTCTTTTTGATTTTGATTTTGATTTTGGTGAAGTAATAGTATTTCATTAAAAATATGGGCAAAAAAGTATGCAAGACCAAAGGCAAACAGAAGTGAAATTATTATAAGAAATATATTGAGATAGTTCATTTTTAATTTAGTATAAAAAATGAGAATTTAGTAATTTTAAAATTAATTAAAAAAAAATATTTAAATTTTAAATATTTAAAAAAACAAAAAAACAAAAAAAAAAAAAAAAAAAAAAAAAAAAAAATTAAAAAAAATATAATTATTCTTTAAATGTATGTGTATAGGGAAAATTAAGTGGGTTAGCAACTTAAAAATATTTTTAAGTGAGATATAAAAACAAATAAATTTAATTTAAATTTAAATCTAATTATTTTATTTATTTTTTTTTAAATTAATTTTTAAATTAATTTAATTTAAATCCATTTTTTCCAATTTTTTTCCAATATTTTTCATTAGAAATAAAAATTAGAAAACAAAATACTTTATTTCTTTTGAGGGCCTAGGGCAGTTTGTTTCATCGCTATTATAAATTTTGATTTCAAAAGAAGCATCAGTTCGAATCTGGTTATAGAGTTTTCTATATGGGGGAGTGGTTAACCCGTCAAACAAAAAAAAAAAAAAGTACACAAACTCCGATATCCCTTTTTTAATTTTATTCATATTTTTTAATTAAAAAAATTTACTGATTAATTTAAAGCATTGCTTTTAATTATCTTCACTTTTAAAAAAAAAAAAAAAAAAAAAAAAAAAAAAATCAATTCATTTTTTTTTTTTTTGGTTTGATCCAAATTCATCACCAATACTTATTGCCAACACAACTCTACGATACTTTGTCTATCATTGAGATAACAATGGTATCGTCATAAAACTATCCAAAATCATCCTCTCAACAGGTGCAATTAAAACGAAAGCCATAGATAATAACAGTTTTTATATTACATTTTATTTAGTTTTGTAAATAATAAAAATAAATTTTTTTTTTATACAATATTTTTTTTTTAATTAATTATTTAATTTAAAAAAAAAATAAAAATATTTTTATTTAAAAATTTTCATTTTTTTTTTTTTTTTTATTTAAAAAAACATAATATAATGTGTTCAAAACAAACCAATAGCAACTACACTTTTCATTGTAATAATGAAGTGGATAAATACATTCAAAATTTTAAACCGATCATAAAGTATATCTATAGCATCACCATATATCACACCATCCAATATAATACTAATTTTCATTTTTTCAAACTTACCCAACCAAAGCGAAGATGAACTGTCAAACCTTACAACAGTGGATGGAGGTGAATTAAAATATGATAAAGAAGCATTACAACTTTTAAATTTTATTCTAACGAAATTTGCAAGAATTGTAGCAATGGATTCAATTGAAAATAAATATTTTGAAAAATCAAGACACAAGTATACATATAGAGTTGGTAACACAATTATAATATAATAATAGTATACCTTATAATCTAACTATTCATATATATTATTTAGAATAAATCAGTTAGTGTTAAACATATTGTAGAATCTTTTTATCTCTTACCTGAATTCGAAAATCTTTCAAAATTAATGGATATTAACAAAGTAGCACCGCTATTAGACCAAAACATCAAAGATACAATTACAAAAAAGGTTAGAGTTAAAAAAGAAATGGGATCAAGTAGGTCGGTTCAACTTAATAAACACTTTGAAATTGAAGATGACCCTAACGAAAATAATATACACCCATTACTCTATAATCAAGTCGATAACTTTAATAATTTTTTAAAAAAAACAAAATATAGTCATAATGAAAACGATAATGAAACCAATAAATAATAATCACCACTACCTATATTTCAACAAAACACCTGTAAATAAAATATATTGTAACCAACCTAAACTAAAATAAAACATACTATATTACTATTATAATATACTATATATACTATTATAAAATATACATTAAATATTTTATTTATATTTCGTTTTTATTTATTCTTTATATTTATTTTAAAATTCTATCAACTGGTGCCTTCTTTATATTTTCATTTTCTTTTTCCTTTTCCAATTTTGCACGTTTTGATTCGGCAATAATCTCTCTAATTTGATCATCTGATAAATTTTCGATTTCTTCTATACCTTTGTTTAGTTTATCTATTGTATAATTATCATAAATCTATTAATATTTTCACTAAAAATAATAATAATAATAATATATATGACTAATTACCTAATCTTTGATAATTTAAATATGCTATATAATAAATAACACAAACGATGGAGCACCCAACAAAAAGTAAAATGTACATGGAAACTAATTCTTTCCCAGATTTTCTTACAACTTGATTGGTTAATGGTGGTGGGATTTTTGATGTACTATAGTATTTATTTATATTTATATTTGATGCATTATTGAATGATAGTAATCTTGAATCTGAATTTAAATTTTTAAAAAGACTATTTGATTGAGTTGATTTGCTAATTGAATTTGGTATTATACATTTATTATTAATATTATTATAATTATTAGTGTTTTTAATATTTATGTTTATTTTACTATTGTTTATAAAAGAGTTGGTGAGTATATTTCCTCTTTTTGTTAAATTATTTAATAAATTGATCTTTATCATTTTTTTCGAATTGTTATATTTAAAAATGAAAAATGCCAATATAATCACAAAAATAAATAAAAAAAATAAAAAAAAAATAAAATTAAAAATTTTTAAAATAAAAAAAAAAAATAAAAAAAAAAAAAAGTAATAACGAATTAAAAAAGATTTCCGAAATTATATAGTTCCTTTATTTTTTTATTTATTTATTAGTTATTATTTAAATTTTATAATTATAGTTTATTTATTATTAAATTTAATTTAATTTAATTTAATATTGTTCTGAAAATGACACCTTCCAAACCATATTTTTTTTTTTTATTTTTCCTCCTGGGCTTCTATTTGTCGCTTGAAAAAAAAGGAAAAAGATATTTATTAAGAAAAAAAAAAAAAAATTATTTCGTTAATTTTATTTTTTTTAAAAATTTTATTTTTTTTTAAAATTTTTTTAAATGCTTGCATAGTAATACTAAAGTTATACATATAATCAATTAAAAAAAAAAATCAAATATATTTTTAATTTTGATTTGTTTATTGAAAAAAAACATTATTTATTTGGTTTTTTTTATTTAATTTTTATTTTATTATTTTTATTATAAAAAGTTTCAAATAATTCGACATTTATCAAACCCACCCCACCCCTCCAATTATTTCGGAATAGTAATAAACTAAATAATAAATAAATAAATAAATAACAATATAAAATAAATTATAATAAAATGGGTCTTTTATCAAACTTAGATTGGGATTCTTTATTCTCATACCAAACAATCAAGATTGTTAGAATCAGAGATAGAAGATTGGGAATACTTCATTTATCATTCTTAGTAGCAATTATTTTATATATTTTAATCTTTACCATTCTATTACAGAAGAAATATTTGGCAATAGAATCCCCAATTGGTTCAATCCGTACATCGTTAATGGCTGTATGTAAACTAATTAATATTAATAATAAAAAAGAAATATTAATATTTTATTTTAAATTATTTCTAGCCTCAAAATAGAGCAGGTAATTTATCATATTGTTCACAAACACAACCTTCATTTAATGGATATGAAAACAAACCATGTAGATGGTGGGATGAGTATTTAGTGCTATATCCCCCATCAGAGGAAAGTGCAATGTTCATTTCAACTAGAGTCACACAAGAAAACCAAACAACTGTAAACAATTGCGATTTATCAACACCATCATGCGTTTATACTACCAATTCATCAATTGAATTTTATGTCGCAAATGTAGAAGATTTTACAATTCTTTTAGATCACACATTATCAGCACCAACTTTGGGTATTCAATATAACGCTTTTCAATTGAATGGCGAACTTTTAGGACCAGATGGCAACCCAATTACATTGCCAGCACCCAATGTAGTCGGCATTAAAAACCAACCTGATATTTTAACACTTCAAGGTATTTTAACAGCAGCAGGTATTGGATCATTGGATCAACAGGCTTTGGCAAATACCTCACGTTCTATTCGTGATGATGGAATACTCTTATTATGTTTTATTACCTATAGTAACATGTACACATATAGCACAGCAAACTACCATTACACCTATCAATTTAAATTGGTTCAAGATACAAAATTCAAAGTTGAGGAGCCAGTTTTCCTCGATAATGTAATCCACAGAATTATTTTAGATCGTCATGGTGTTCGTATTATATTTATTCAAACTGGTCAATTGGGTCAATTCGATTTCCAAACCACTCTTTTAACCTTTGTTTCTGGTATTGGTCTAGTTACTGTCGCTACCTTTGTTGTAGATTTTATAGCCGTTCGTTTACTCCCTCAAAAAGAAAGATACACCGAGTTAAAATATCAAGACTCTCAAGTAAATATCATTGATGAGGATCAACAGCCCACAAACAATGACTCTGATGATGACGATGATGACAATATAAAAAAGTCGCTGATAGACAACGATCATTATCAAAGGAGGCCAACCAACCAAAATCAATAATTAATTTAAAATGATCATCAATAATCTCTTTTTGTAATTTTCAATTCACTTTTTTTTTCCCCCCTCTTTTTTTTTAAAATTTAAAATTAAAATATCATAGTACTTTTATTATAAATAATAATTATAAATCTATGATATCTCATTCAATTATAATAATATTTTATTATTACTAATAAAGTATTTAAATTAACCAAATATATAAAAAAATAATAAACTCATATGCATTTATTTATTTTACTATTTTTTTTTTTTTTTTTCCAATCAACAATTCAAAAAATAATTCTATTATAATTGATTATCAATTATCTATTTTAAAATAAAAATTATTTTTTTTTTTAATTTTTTTTTTAAAAAAAAGTCTGAAAAACGGAGAAAAACAATCAAAAATGTCAATTTATTCATTGATTTGGAATTAATTTTGACAATTGAAAAAAAAATAAAAAATAAAAAAAAATTATTTAAAAATTAAAAAAATGTTTTTTTTTTAAATTTAAACTCTTTTTTTTTTTTTTTTTTTTTTCATTTTTAAAAACATATTACACACACACATACACACAAATAGTAATAATAGAAATAATTATAATAATATTTATTAATAAATTCATACATTTTTAAAATTTTAAAATTTAAAATTTAAATTTTTATCTATTAATAAATTAATTTATATATATAAAAAAAAAAAATTTTATCTATTTTAAAACAAACACAAGATATATGATATTAAAACTATAAAATATTATAGCACAAATAAAGTAAATGGGTAAAGAAAATGTTTTATTAGGACAAGACCAAGAGGATGAAAACCAGGCCAATCAAGAAACTCCCAGGGTATTATTGACACCAGAACAACAAGCGGTTTTACAACAACATCTAACACCACAAGAACAACAACAACAACAACAGCAACAACCACAACTTGATAAAATTGAGTTGAATAATAATAATAATAATAATAACATGAATAATAATAATAATACAATTACAGATGATAATGATAATGATGAAGATTATGATATAGGCAAAAAGAAAAAGAAAAAAGATAAAAAAAAAGATAAAAAAGAAAAGAAAAAGAACAAAAATCAAGATGACAATTCAGGGGATAATATTGATAGTGAGGACCAAGAAAATGAAAGAGTTATTATTAAAAGTCCAATTTTACAAAAATTAAAGAAAAAGAAAGGTGAAGGTTATGAAGATGAACCATATTCAACAGAGATGACACATTTTGATAGCGGTGCAAATTTGGATAGCCTCGATAGCCCACCTGTTGTTGGTACTCCTCAAATTGAATTGGATCCTGAAGTGTTTTATGATGGCGGTGAAAAAAAGAAAAAAGGCAAAAAGGGTAAAAAAAATAAAGATAAATTCCTCACACCAGAAGAAAGAAGAATCAAAGAGGAATCAAAAGACGCAAAATCATTCTTTTCAAACGAAAGAACATTTTTATCTTGGATTGGTAAGCCTCATCAACATCAATTTATTATTATTTAGCATTAAAATTAATATTAAAATTTTTTATTTTTCAGGTTTAACATTTTCATTAGGTGCAATCGGTACATCAATTATCACTTGGTTTGGTAGTGAGGGTGTATCTTTAGCAACAGGTTTATTCTTATGGGGTGTTTCAATTATTTTTATGGCCTATTCAACTATACAGTTCAGAAGAAGAGGACATGCTATCAGAACTAAAACTCAGGGTCCATTTGATGATCAAAAAGGTCCATTATCTTTGGTAGCAATGGTAGTTGTGGGTGTATCAATTTATTTAGTATTCTTTGTCGTAATTAGACCAACAGTTAATATTGGTGGTGACATCAACCAAAACAATTCAACTACAAAAAATTAATAATAATAATAAACTATATTTTAAATTAAATTAATTTAAACAATACTCCAAAAAAAAATAATTTATAAAATTAAATCTTTATAAAATTATTAAACAACTAAAAATAATAAAAATAATATCATCACAATTTAAAAAAAAAAAAAAAAAAAAAAAAAAAAGAAATTTTAAAGAATGAAAGTTTTCATTTATTTTGGGAAGTTTTTTATATCAAATCCGATATAAACAAATAAAATTTAATAAATAAAAAAAGATATATAATACATTAATCTACAATTTTCATTTGTTAATTTCTCAAGAAAGTTAAAAATAAAATAATTTTTAAACAAAAAAAAATTAAATTAAATGATCTATTTTTTTTATTTTTTTTATTTTTTTTATTTTTTTATAAACCCAATTTCAAACAGTAATCAAATACATATTTATTTAAAAAAAAAAAAAACTTGATATTTATTCTTTTATTTAAATATTTAAATATATTTATATTATTTTTATTTTTTTTTAATTTTTTTTTTAAATTTTATTTTTTTTAAATTTATTTTATTTTTTTTTTTATAATTTTTTTTAAAAATTTTTTTTTTATTTTTCTTTATTTTTTTTTAATAACAATCAAATATTCGTTTTAAAGAGATTTATATTAATAGTTTATATAAATATTAATAAAAACAATAATAATTTATTTTTACACAATTATAAAAAAAAAAAAAAAAAAAAAAAAAAAACTTTAGTTTTTTTTTTATGTTTTTAATTTCACACACCCCATTCAGACAAATTAAAACATATAAACCAAGAGTGTGGGTTTCTCATTCTTCCTTGTTTCTCATTTAAAATCAAGACATAAACAATAAAAACTTTCTCCACTTGGTTTCATAATAATTTTTAAATAATTATCAGTTTTTTTTTTATAATAGTTTTTTAAAATTCATTTCCAATTTTTTTTAAAACAAAATTTTAATAAAAAATAAAAAAATATATAATATTATATATGTATATATATCAAAGATTAAAAGTGTTATTCTCTTGTAATTAAAATTATAATGACATCAAATAGCACTAATAGAAATAGTAATAATAACACCAATAACCGTGATAATAATAATAATAATAATAACAATAATAATAATAATAATAATAATAATAATAATAACATTCGTAATAATACAAACAATAATTTATTATCAATTAATAATTTATCAATAGTAAATATTTCACGTAGTATGAATAGTTTATCATTTAGAACAAGTGGTCCGCATTCATTTGAAGATAGTGGACAGCTTGATGATATGTATATCACAAGTGACAATCATAGTAGTATGTTAACTAGGTCTTGTAGTTCCAAAAGTGTAAGAAGAACTAATCTTGAAGAAATTAATAACGAGGCTAAACACTTAGCAGCAGTCTATTTAAATAACAGACAACTAGTATTTACTCAAGGTTTAGGTAGAGTGGACTTTAATATGAGATCTGAAGATTTAGATCAACCATGGTTCCATAAAGAAGCAACAAGAGATGTAGCATTACAGTTACTAAGTCGTAAACCAGAGGTAAGAAAATTATAATGGCTTTATAATATTTCACATACATAGGAGTTTTATATTAATTATTATTCAAACTATTTTTTATATTTCAGGGAACATTTTTAATTAGACCAAGTTCACAACCAGGTAGTTATGCAATGTCATGGATGAAGGCTAATAATGAAATAGGCCACAATTTAATTTATGGGTTATGTCCTGGGTATTCATTAATTCAAGATCCACATACAAGAGATAGATTTTGGTCACTTCAAACATTAGTAGAAAATTGTGAATATTTAAGACACCCTGTTTTGGTTTCTCAAGATACAAAAACTATTGCAAAAAATTCAAATTCAAAAACAAATTCTGAAGTTATTGGTAGAATAGTAGAAAGAGTTTCTGCAAATGACCCAACTTTCACCGATTTATTTTGGGGTTTATCAATTATAGGGGATAATGCAAATGAAAATTCAGATTATTGCCAAAAAAGAACTAAAGTCAGGTAATTTTTTTTTAAAATATAATAATCGTTAAAATTAAATTATTTATTAATATTTTTTTTTCAGATTTGGTGAAGAAGATTATACAGCTCCTGAAATTTTACCTTTGAATGGTAATTCTTTAACTTTAATTTGTCAGGCAATGCACAATAATTTACACATGAGATCATTCTCACTTAATGGTTATGATGGTTATTTAAGATTATCATTTATTACCAACATTACAGATTCTGACGCGCTACCAATAGCAGAAATGATAAAGTATAACAAATCGTTAACTTTATTAAATTTGGGCATAAATCAATTAACAGATAATGGTACAAAATTAATAGCAGAGGCATTAAAAGTTAATACGTATGTAATCACAAATATTTAACTGTTTAAAAAAAATCCATATTAATATTTTTTTCTTTTTTACTTTGTTACAGAACATTAAAATATGTATCATTATCAAATAATTTTTTGGCAAGAGACGGTTTAGTAGCAATATCAGAAGTTATTAGATGTAATAAATCATTGGATTATATAGATGTATCACAACAATTAAAAAAGAAAAGATCAACAGTAGATTTAAATCATGGTGACACCGAAAGAACTTTAATGGGCTTAATCGAAGATACAATGAAAAGAAAATGCGAATTATTTGGTGTTTCTTATAATTATTTTGACGCTCCACGAAGTGTGTCCAGTGAACCAAGTAGCACAAGTAGTGTGAACATCAGTTATATGAAGTTACCTTGCTTCCATGGATATTTAACTAAACAAGGGGCAGAGAAGAGAATCAACGCACTCAGCAAATCACCAGGTTCTTATTTGTTCTATTTGAATTATTATATTCCAAATTCAATATTTTTAGCAATACTTGTACTAAAACCAACTGGACAATTAGAAATCGAACATAAAATGATTCACAGAGTACATTTTGGCTATCGTTTCGTTTCAAGTGGTTTAAACAATGAGGCTGATACTTTAAGAGATGAAATGATCGAAGAGGAAAGACTCTACAACTTCCAATTGAACAATCAAACTCATAACAACTCAATCACTCACAGCAACTCGTATATTTATAGCTATAGACATAGACCAAGAAGAACAGGTTGTGGAACTGTAATACCAACACTATTCGAATTTTGTTCTTGGATTTTAGCATCACACCCTCAATACAATGATATTTTAGCAGCTTTCGAAAGAATGGGTGGTATTAGCGAAAGATTTAAAGAAATTCATGACCTTACTCCTTTATGGGGTGCAAGAGATGTTTTGCCAATTGTATCCCAAACCGAGCCATCTATAAAACACAATATATCACGTAAAGGTGTATATCCAACTTTAACTCAATTAATTAAAATCAATAACAAACGTTTAACATACGCAATCACAACTGAAAACTATCAAAGACATCGTGAAGGTATTAAACATCTTTCACAATTCCATAATCAACATAAAATAGTTCAACAAAACAAAGAACTCAATAACCAAAACCCAAATGGTCTTTGAAATTATAATTAAAATAATTTATATTTTTGTATATAAAAAAGATAATAAAGAAATAATAAAAAAAATAATATAATATAATTTTATTTTTGGTTTATTATTAATTGTAATATTAATTAATTATAAGGAGTTTAAAATATATTTTTATTTTGTTTATTAATTATTGGGATGGAAATATTTTATATATTTTTTTTATTTTAAACTTTTAAATGTCTATTAATAAATAATAATTTATCCATAATTAAATTTTGTTCTTCGTTGGATGTGCAATTGTTTAATAAAATTCTTTGAGAGAGACAATCAATTTGAGTTTTGAATCTATCAAAAAGGATAGGTAAGGCTTTTCTGAGTGTTGATAATTGATCCTCGCCTGGAACAGATTGGGCTTTAACTTCTGGTGGGAATGCAAGTTTACATTCATTATATAATTCGTCTAAAGTTGTTTTTATAATTCTAATATTTTTACCTATTTCAAAAGCTTGATTTATATCTGCGTTTTCGACTTTGTTTTTCTTTACATCAATTTTCACTTTAATTTCCTCTGTACATACTTCGATAACTCTTGCTGTTGATTTATCAATATTATAATTATTATTATTAACCTGTGATGATGGAGAAATTGGTACTGGTGGAACACCCATATTTTGTGATGAGGATGGTGATGAAGATAATGGTTGGTTGTTGATTGTTGAGATTTGGTTGTAAAGTAAATTATTTAAATTGCCAGAACTACTATTGTTAAAGTTGTTATTGAATCTGGCTAATGATGGGGAGCTATTTGGTGATGAAGAGTCAATGGTACCAGTGCTATTATAATTAGCAACTAAATCAGATAATGAAGTACCTGGTGAGTCTAGAATTGACTTTAGTTTGGAAAAAATTTGAGCTGTTGCAATAACCTGTTCTTTGTTTTCGAATGTGCTAACATTTAATTTAAAGAAATAGATGTAATCTGAAATTTCATCAGAAGCAACCTGAGAGGCCCTCTTTAAATCATTGGCCTTCTTTTCTTGATCACCAAGTGCACTGTTATCGAGAATTGGTGTTGATGATACTAAAAGATTGTAGGATAATGGTTTTGGATACTCTTGAATAAATTCTCTTATGATTGTTTTATTGAGCCCTAAAAGCTTTTCGGCTGATTCGTTCATATGCTTTTTAGCATCTCTGAGGATTGTCGAGAATTTTATAATATTATTATAATTAAAATCTTTTTCGATACTCTTAAGAAGATTCTTAACTTGTAAAAGGGTTTGTTCACTGACTGTAGCATCGATTGAAATTTTAATTTTATTTACTTTTTCTTCTACCTCTTGTGGAGAAATAGTTGATGCAGATGGTGATGATGATGATGATGATGGTATTAACATTGATAATCTATAACTACCTGGGCTACTATTTGGTGTTGTGCTACTATTATTATTATTATTATTATTACTAATATTATTGTTATTATTAGGAATACTTATTGGTTGTGATTGGGTTGCTTTTGGTTGTTCAATAGGTTTTTTTGGCTCAATTGTTTGTATTACTGGCTTAGATTTAACTATTGTAACTTGTTGATGATCATCTTTTGGAATGGTTGGTAAGGATAGTTTTGGAGATTTAGATTGTAAATTATTTGATGAGTTTGAACCTGCAATTTTATATAAACCAATGGTTGGTTGCTGTAAAGTTTGTGGGGGTTGGGAGGTTGAAAATTGTTGTAAATTTGGTGCCTGTTGTTGAGGGTGTGGGGGGATTGATGATAAAATTGTAGAAACTCTTGAATTTGGACCAGTTGGTGGTTTTGATATTGTTTCATACTCTTCAATCCAAAGTTTGACAATTTCTTCAATGGTTTGTTGATCGGATTTCATATAATACATTTGCTCTTCGGGTCTTAAAAATACAGATGAAAAAATTTTAGATAAGCTTTCAGAATTCATTTTAGTTTGATCACTACATTGGTGAACCTTTTGTAAAACTGTTAAAACACTTTTGATAGCTCCTCTAAATCCCATTGGTAAATATAATAATAAAAATCTATATGCCCAAATTCTATCCAATGGTGATAAAATCGCTAAAATTAAATAAAATAATAAAATATAAATATATAATTCTATTTTTATATTATTTGAGGTAAATAATCCTTACAATGAGTTAATAAAAAACTATCATATAAATGGAATGAAAACAGAGGTTCTGGTAACAATGATAAATATTGTTTAAATAATTCTGCAATAACATATGGATTTTGAGTTAAAGTTGGAATATGAAGTTGTTCTGCATCTAAACTTAAATCTAAAACAAAAACTAATTAGTATTTAAAAGCATATGACTGTTTTAATATTATTTTATTATTATTACCTTTTAACAAATTCTTTTTAACAGTTTGAATTTCATTTTCTAGTTCTGGGTGTGGTTTAAAAATACCATCAAAATTATAACCTTTTGTTAAAAGATATTTTGAAAATTTATTTAAAACTGCCGAACCAATATCAGAGTGTGGAACAAGTGGTTGACCACCAAACTGAGTATAGTTGTTATTGAATTGTGATGTATCAATTAAATTTGCTCTTCCAACTGTACTATTGTTATAATCTGAAGATGTAGAGGAGGACAATGTTGGTGATTGAATACCTGTACTATTGCTAACACTATTTAAATTTGATGCACTATTAAACATTGGTGCAGAACTTGGTGTGTATGTAAAGCCTCCTGTTGATTGTAATGTTGGTGCTGACGATGATGAACCAAGAGGTCCCAAACCACTAATACTGCTTGGTGTTGATGTATTGGAATTTGTTGGTGTACCATTACTACTATTGTTTAAATTATTACTGTTATTATTATTACCGGTATTTTGTAATGTCGAATTTATTGGTGAACCTGTAAGAGGTGATGTTGCAGTTGGCGAGGCACCTGGTGTTGATGTTTTATTTTTCCATGAAATAAATGACATGTTAAAATTTTATGTTTTTTATAATAATAACATTAAGTAATTTATTATATTATTTGTACTGGTTTTATTTTATTATAGTATAATTATTTCTATAAATAAATAAAAAAAGGGTATAGAAAAGATTATTTAATTATGGATTATAAAAAAATTAAAAAAAAAAAAAAAAAAAAAAAATTTAATAAAAAAAATCAAAAAAAAAAAAAAAAAAAAATTTAAAATTTTTTAAAATTAAAAAATGGTAATATATTTTTTTTTTTTTTTTTAATTCATTCTATTTTATTTAAAGTACTGTAATTAAATATAAAGAGGACCCGAATATATAAAACCAAATATTAAAGTTAATAAAAAAATAAAAAAAAATAAAAAAATAAAAAAAAATAAAAAAAAAAATAAAATAAAAAAATTTAAAATTTATTTTAAAAAAGATAACCTTTTGCTTTTAATTTATGAATCTTTTGATTGAAATATTTTTTATCTATTTTGATTTTGATTTGTTATTTTTAGGTTAAACTATTATTAATTTAAGTGGATATTTAGGTTCAATAATTTTTTTCATCTAACTAATTCTTAACTGAAAAAAAAAATGCCCAAATTTGAAATATAATATACAGAGGCTTGTGGGATATGAAATTCTAAATCTTTTCATCTAGAACTAATTGACTATCTACCATATTTGTTTGGCCAGAACAAATTTGATATTCATCAAAAAGTTGATTAGATTGAAAATTTAGATTGATAAGCTGCTTAAAGATGCTAGAATATGGAGCTTCAGATTGATTTACAAAGGAAGATTGAGGACAAATGATTTCTGGTATCTTTGATAAAAGGCTAGTCTTAGAGCTTTTGGTGAACGGTTTGTACAGGAAATTAGTTGATGGTATATTTTGGTATAGTAGAGAGACACCTGTTCACTTAAATTCGTATGGGCAGACCTTACAATAGTATTTAATATCTATTAGGGATGTCAAACTAAAAATAAAAATTAAAATGGTTAGATAATCTTTTCACTATTTTCAAATTCTATATATGTTGGTTGTTATTGTTTTATAACTATATGGTATTTTACTTACTTTCTATTGTTTGAATCTGATGTTAAAAATATTATACAGGGTTTTGAAAAATAAATATAAAAAATTTAAAAAATAAAAACTATCTAAAATATAGTGGTTGTACTGCTTCAAAATGAAATGGGCTGTAATTACTGTTGGGAATAAAACTAAGTTGAATCATTTACAACAAAAAGAGAAAAATTAAAGATCTAGGAAAATAGTAATCTAAATTTAATAAATATAAAAAATATTAATAAAGAGTTTAATATTAAATAAATAATATAAATAATGATATAATACCTTGGTTACTTTTGATTAGGGAAACAGAGAAGTGATATTTAAAAATTGCACCAAACTAATAATTGAATGTGAATCGCTTATAAACTACCCCAGAAATTATTGATACTGTTATTGAATCTTAATAGGTTTTCTGAACGGATGGTATCGCTGGTAAAAATGAAATAATTGCTAACAATACAATAGGTATCGTTATACAATTGACGGAATTCTTGTTTAAGTTCGAGATATTCTAAATCTTCAAATAAATTTAAAGCAGAACTCCAAACCAAGTGGATTAAAAACATATCTTTGATTATAATATTAAATTGATTATTTTGGAGGGATTTTGCGAAATGTTTAAATACACAAATTACACCTTCTATTTGATGATATCTATACTTTGTGTATTTATTGATGATCTTGTATAGCTCTAAAATATATGATTCGATCATATATATATGATCTTGTGAAATATTTGAATCAAAATGTGCTTGAGCAATTACTTTTGAAACTATTAGACTACTAATAGTTTTGACATCATCTGATACATTTTCAAAATGAATGGCACAATTTATAATATTTGCTAAAAAGAGGTCAAGTTGATTGGTTTCTAAACTTCTCAAAACGACGAAATTAGACAAATGAATATTAATGGCTTTTAATTCCCCCAAGATAGAATTATTTTCTTTTGGTTCAATTTCTTTTGAAGCCCATTGAATTAAAATTTGGGGTATTTTTGGTTTCTCTTGTTGAACTTCCTCTGGTTGTTGTTGTTGAAGTTCCTCTTGTTGTTGTTGTTGAGCCCTATGATAATTTTCAAAAAAAAATGTTAGAAACTATATCGCTATTATAATATTTGTTAATACTTTCTGATACCTACTCTTTTTTAAAACTCTTTCAAATATTTGTAAATTTTTTTTACTATTTAATTCAGCTTGGAGGTTTTTATCTTCTAATAAGATCTCCATACAAATATTTAATTCTTTTAATTCATTTTGGTAGTCTTCTGTTACTGTTCCAAAAATGAATTTAAATGATACCCATAATATATAAATTCTAAAATGATAATATAAATGTTAATACCAATATTATATAAAAAATAATATAAAATGAAAAACTTACATGAATGGGATAACTGCTGAAAATAAATAGCATAATGTTTTTACAAACAATGTGTCATCTGAAAGAGTTATTCCTATAATGATTGAAATAAATAATAAAATAATTGGGATAACTATGTTGAAGAAAAGGATACTCCAAAAAATACTATAATGAATTTCCTCTTTGTTTTTAATTTTGGATTCTAAATTGGAAATCTTGGTTTCCAAACCTAAGAAGTCTTCAATGGCGTTATTCTGAATACAAATAAAACTATAGTTAATATTAATTTCTATTTTTTTTAATGTATATAATATAAGAGATACTTACTTTTTTAGAAAAAATAATACCCATTTTTTTAATTTATTACTATAGGGTAATTTTATTTTGAAGAAGTTAAATGTACAAAAATATAAAATAAATAAATATATATATATATAAAATACAACAAATAGAAAAAAGCTGGCTTTATTGGCGGGACTGGATTCTATATGGAGGCGAACTAAATTTAAGCTATACGGGACACAAATGGCTTTATGGTTGATATTGCTTGAAAAAAAAATGAAAATAAAAAAAAAAAAAACTTTAAATAGGATTTTAAATTATGAGAGAAATTTTAATCAACTATAATTATTTCCTAAAATATTTAATAGATCAAATCAAAAATTCCTTTTTTATTTTATTGGTCAAAAAAATCCAAATTAGGTTAAAATTAGGGTTGTAGAAAAAAATGTAAATCTGTTAGAATCATATTTGGTAATAATTTAATTCTAATAGCTTTTTAAAGAAACCGCATATTAAAAAAAAACTTGAAAAATTGAAAAAAAAATTAAAAAAAATTAATTGTTTAAAAAAATACAATTTTTAAAAAAAAGTCATATGAATTTTTTTTTATTTTTATTATAAATTAAACAGAATATCCTTTTATATATGCCATTTTTTATTATAAATTAAACAGTATCCTGTTAATTAAGCCATTTTTTATTATAAATTATACAAATAAAGCCATTTTTATTATAAATTAAACAGCAATCCTTTTAAATATGCCATTTTTTTACTGAATTATTATTTTTTAATAATATTCAAAAAAAAAATTAATAATAAAATTTAATAACTGTACAATGATAATTTTATTTATTTATTTATTTATTTATTTATTTATTTTATTTTTTTGAAAAATTAAAAAAAAAAAAATTAAAAATTAAAATTTAAAAAATATAATAAAAAAAAAAAGTTTTATATTTATGATTTAAAAAAGGTTTAATTTTTATAATAATTATAAAGCAATATAATAATAAAAATATTTGTATCACATTATATTAATTATTTTATCTTTTTTAACCAAAACTTGAACTCCGAAAAAAAACCTTAAAAAAAATAAAATAAGGTGAAATATTAAAATGTTGTTTTGCCCGAGTTGGTCTAAGGGGTTGCATTAAGGCTGCAATATCATTGATGCGAGGGTTCGAATCCCTCAGACAACAATATTATTTTTTATCACTGATAAATAAATCTTCCCAAAGATTTTGAAGTTTAGAAGGAATTTCCTGCAAGTTACCGCTCCCGGTCCGAATATCAGTCTCGCAGGTTTTCCGAATCATAAATGAATTGGCGTTACCGTGCATAACTTGTGCAATGTGGTAAAAATATAAATATTTACCAAAACAAAACAAAACACAATAAAAATACTATAGTTAATGTATCATTAAGAATCATCATCACTTAAAAAAAAAGGTAGATCGAGTTGATTAAAAGTACTGATGATTTATTGTATCAAAAGTCATCAACACTTTGACAAAAAATTTTAAATTAGAAAATAAAAATAATAATTTTTTTGTAAAACTGAATAACAATAGTTTTAAAACTTCAAAAATACCTTTTAATATTTTTTTATTATTATTTTGTTTAAAAGTTTCGATAGTATTTAAAATTGTTATTTGAATAGTTTAAAATAATGGGGCAATTGAATTACTATTAGAACACTTGTATCTTTATTTGAGGATAAATCTAAAAATATTGTAATTAAACTTGAAATTGAGAAGTGGATCTTTGAATAATCTGAATAGAATTGAATATCCAAATACATATTCGTGTGGTGATCTATTTACTACATAGTTAACTTCTTTTTGGAATTGATCTGAAATTATACAGTTTTTTTACCTGCACCATAATCTATTAAAATTTTGAATTTTTCATTGAAGTTTATTTAAAGCTGCAACTTCTAATGGAGTTTGGTCCTTTCAGCCTATTTTATTATAAATAATAATAAAATAAAAAATTAATTAAAAATAAAAAATAAAAATTAATTTAAAAAAAAAATAAAAATAAAAAAACGAAAAATAAAAAAAAAAAAAATTTTAAATTTTTCATATTAGTTTAATATTATTACAAATAAAATGATGCAAAATTTTAAAATATATAAAATTAATTATAGAAACCTAATAAATAATATAATATTAAATAGTTCCATTAGAAACAATTGTAATAGCAATAATCTATATAGATTATTTTCAACCTCTACTTCAACCAACACCGGAACAGAGATTATTAAAAATAATGGGAAATTAAAACAACATCATCCAAAACAAACAAATACCAAACCAATTAAATCAAATCAACCATCAGAAAATGAAGAATCAGGGTCAGATCAAATAGTTCAAAAAAAGAAATATAATAATCAGCATATTATGATTAGAGCACCAGAAGACAGATCATTATCACAAAAACAATATTTTGAAAAGTTAGCAGAAAGAGGAGATATTGAAAAAATGGAAGATTTACTCAAATTAATGCCACAGAAAAGAACATTATATGCATATGAAAAATTAATATTGGCATGTTCAAAGAGAGGAAACTTTAATTTATCATATAAATTTTATAATCAAATGAAGAAGGATCAAGTTAAACCAAGTGTATATGTATTTGGCACATTATTAAACACATGCACAACAGCAACAGGAATAGATTCAAAGATAATTGAAGAAAGAATCAACAAAATCTTTGAAGATATTGCAAAGTATGAAGTTGAAGTATCTGTAAATATTTTTAATATTTTAATGAAATCTTTAATTCAATTGGGTAAAAATCAAGAAGCCATTTCATTTATAGATAGATTAAAGAGCATTGGTGTCAAGCCTGACATTACCACTTTCACAACATGGGTAATTGCTCAAAGCGAGAAAATTAAAGCAGAATACCAACTTGACATCAAGGGTAAAGATATCTTGGAAGAAATTAGAACCTCAAAAAACTCACAACGTTTAGATGAAATTCGTAGCGAAGGTAATAAACAAATCGACCACTTTTTAAATATTATTAAAGAAGCAAAAAAGAATCAAGTATCACCAGATAGATATTTTATCAACACCATACTCAATGCCTGTAAACATACTTTAAACCCCGAAGGTGTATTTTATGTGTGGAAAATACTTCAAGAAAATAAATATACTCAACATTTAAATGCAGATACAAGAACATACGATATTTTAGTTTCAACATGTAACAATATAAATGATGTATGTATTCAATATTTATCTATTAAACATTTTAAAGTTTGGTTTTCTAATAATCCTCTTTTTTTTTTAATTTAAATAGATTGATAAAGCTATAGAATTAACAACAGAAATATTTAATAGATCAATTAGACCAGATATTCATCTTGTTAATAATTTATATAGAGTTTGTTTAAGAATTGCATCAATGAATTCAATAAAGAAAAGAGATCAATACGATGTAGATAAACTAATAGATAATATTATAAACTATATGGCATCTTATAACTTATTCCCAAATGAAGAATCATTTTCAATCTTAATCTCAACCTATTCAAAATTAGGTAAACATAATAAAGTTTATGAATTATTAACCGAAATGAAAGAATTGGGTATAAAGTAAGTAGTTTATAAAATATACATTTTACTTTTTTTAAACTTAATCACTAACTTTTTTTTTTATAGACCAACTGTTAAACATTATTCAGGTATTATTACCTCATTCTCAAGTGATGTTGGTAAATGTTTAGAAATATTTAAGGTTATTGTTTCACAAAATATTATCGCCACACCAGATTTCATTATAAATATGCAAAAGATTATGAAAAGAGGTAATGATAGTCAAATTGAAGCCTTTAGAGATTTAATTATAACCCACGATCAATATTCACACTTTAAAAAAGATAAAAAAGGAAAAGAAAACAAATAAATAAATAGATTATTTTCCTAAAAGATTTTTTTTTTTTTTTTTTTTAATTTTTTGATCAAAAAAATATTTTATTTTAATTTTTTTATTTTTTTAAATTAAATTAAATTAAATCACACACTATAAAATGAATATTGATGGTAATTATCTTTTTTTTTATAAATTTCTATAATTAATAATAAAGAGGTATTTTTAAATCATAATTCTAAAATAATTATTTGAAATACATATTTATGTAGAAAGATGTATAGAAGAATTTAAAAAATTAAAAAATGAAGTTTGCAATCATAAACAAAGCAACATAGGGATTTTAATGGGTATTGATATTACCTCAAGTGAAAAAAATATAAAATTTATATCAAATTTAAACTCTGATTTAGTAGATTCAATAAAATCAAGTTGTTCAAAAACAAATAGTAGATTTATTTTTATAGGTTCAAATAAAAAAATCAATGGTTTTGGGTGGCTTCCCGATACAGTGGATAACTCTGAAGAAGAAGCTTTCTTTCAACTAGGTAAAAATAAGTTATTAAAAACTTTACAAGTTGAAATCCACGAAGCGAGGGATATAAATACATTAAATGGATTAATCAAAAAATACAAATAAAAAAAAATTAAATAATTGTATTTTTATATTTGTAAGATGATTAAATATATTCCATTTATCTGTTTTTTAATTATTTATTTTATTTTTGTTTTCTTATTTATTATTATAATTAATACTTTAATATAAAAAAAAACAAAAAAAATAACATACATACCAAATACCAAATACAATTTGTTATAGTTTATATGTATTGTTACAATTTCCATTTATAATAACAACTATAAAATAATCAATTTATTTGTTGTGAATATCAAATCCACAAACTATAGGAAATATATCATTATATGACAATATTCAATTGTAATATGTAAAATAATATTACCCCACCAAAAACAACAGATAAATTTAATTTTAATATTAATTTTTATGTAATTTTAAAAAATCGCCAATCAATTATAATAAATATTTAATTTTATTTATTTTTTTTTTTTTTTTTTTTTAATAATAATGTATAAAGAAAAAAATAAATAAATAAATTCAAAAAAAGAAGTCAGTCAAATCTAAAAAACTTAGTTTAATAATTATTAAGTCTGGTCTGTAGTAACTAGATAATTTTAAAGCGTCAAAAAATGGTAGTGTCTTTAATTATTTTAAAAGATTATAAATATTTTTTTTTTTTTTTTTTTTTTAATTTTTTTTTTTTTGTTTGGAAATTTCGGTTTTGTGCAAAATTTTGTTTTTTTTTATTATTTTTTTCTTTTTTTTTTTTTTTTCAAAATTAAATTAATTTTTTAAATATCTTTTATTTTTTTTTTTTTTTGTATTTGTTTCGTAATCATTTCTGCAATTTGACATAACAACACATATTTTAATTTATTAAAAATTTAATATAATATAAAGATTTTATTAATAATATAATATTTTTTTAAAAAAGAAAATGGAATCAGAAAAAATTATTTATTTGGATGGTAATACATTAAAAGAACAAGATCTTTTTAATATTGGTTACCATGGTTATAAAGTTGCAATTACTCAAGAAGTAGAAGCACTTATTCAAAAGGGTAGAGATGTAATTGAAGATATTTTAAAGAGTGAGAAAACAGTCTATGGTATTAACACTGGTTTCGGTTTATTCTCTGATGTTATTATCCCACCAGATCAAGTTAAAGTGTAAGATAACAATAATAATTTATTTTTAAAAACAATTGGAGAAAACTAATATTTTTCTTTATATAAAGTTTACAATGTAATTTAATTAGATCTCATTCATCAGGTGTTGGTAAACCATTATCACCAGAAAGAACTAGAATGTTATTAGCATTGAGAATTAATGTTTTAACTAAAGGAAACAGCGGTATTACATTGGAAACCGTCAAAAGAGCAATTAACTTTTTAAATGCAAATTGTTTACCATTTGTACCAGAACAAGGTACTGTTGGAGCCAGTGGAGATTTAGCACCATTATCACATTTAGCATTAGGTATGATGGGTGAAGGTAAAATGTATGATTTTGGCGAAACCAATAATCAATTCCACAGCAAAATTGATATCAATTGTTTAGATAGCGGAAACTATAAATTTTCACCATCTGAAGAGATTTTAAAGAGACATAATCTTCCAGCAATTGAATTAAATGCCAAAGAAGGCTTAGCATTAATCAATGGTACCCAATTAATCACATCATTAGGTATCGAAGCATTACATCGTTGCAAAATTCTTGCACAAACAGCCAATATCATTACAGCAATCACATTTGAAGCATTAAAAGGTTTAACAGCTGCCTACAATCCATTAATTCATGCAGCAAGACCACACACTGGCCAAAATGAAGTTGCTGCCTTCCTTAGATCCATTTTACACAGCGAACGTTTCCCATCCGAAATCACCACCATTGGAAATAAAGATACAAAAAAAGTTCAAGATTCATACACTCTTCGTTGTGTCCCACAAGTTCATGGTATTGTTTTCGATACCATTAAATTTGCCGAAGATATCCTCACCACAGAAATGAACTCTGCCACAGATAATCCAATGGTTTTCAATACCGAAGAATTTGTAGGAACTATTTCAGGTGGTAATTTCCATGGAGAATATCCAGCAAAAGCACTTGACTATCTTGCCATTGGTATTCACGAACTTTCAAATATTAGTGAACGTCGTATGGAACGTTTAGTAAACTCTCAATTAAGCGAAGGTTTACCATCATTTTTAGTCAACGGTGGTGGCCTCAATTCCGGTTACATGATTTCTCATTGTACCGCTGCCGCCTTAGTAAGCGAAAATAAAGTTTTAGTCCATCCATCATCAGCAGACACTCTCAGCACCAGTAGCGCCAAAGAAGATCACGTTTCAATGGGTGGTTGGGCTGCTCGTAAATGCTTACTAGTCGTTGAAAATGTAGAAAATGTTTTAGCCATCGAATTATTAGCTGCTTGTCAAGCTATTGATTTTAGAAGACCATTAAAAACCACAGAACCTTTAGAGGCTGTTCACAAATTAGTACGTTCAAAAGTTTCTTTTATGGAAAAAGATAGATATTTATCTCCAGATATTGAAGAAGTTTATAAATTAATTAGAACTGGTCAAATTTTAAATGCTGTAAATGAAGTTTTAAATAGAAATTAAAACTAATAGCAAATATTAAAATTTATATAATAGAAAAAAAAAACAAACAAAAAAATAAAAAAATAAAAATCAACACTATATATGCACAGATGATATATAGTTTTTCCTCTTTTCTTTTTTTTTTTTTACATCAAATTATCCACCATTCCTTTTCTTTTTATTTTTTTATAGAAAGTATTTTATTAGTAATGAATTTTACACAAGTGTGATCAAATAAAGAAATATACTATAAATAATTTTGGTTATTTCTATTTTTTTATAAAATATTTTATTTTTTTATTTTTTATTGTTTTTTTTTTTTTCTTTTAATAAATAATAAATATATTTTATATTTACTATTTTTTTATTATTATTATTGTTATTATTTATTTGGTTTTTTTGGTTGGGTTCCTTTTTTTATATAATTTTTTTTTTTTTTGAAGTGTACACTCTTTTTAATTTATTTAAGAAATTGATCATTTAAACATAAATTCCAGCTGAAAGTAAAACAAAGAATCCACCTAAACCTAAAGTGCATGATGCTACTAAAGCCATTGTTAATTCTGAGAAGATGTTTTTTCCTCCTCTTTTTGATGTAAGTTCAGACCTAAATATTTAGTATTTATTAGTATCAGCCAATAAAATATTTATAATTGATTGGATAATAAATGGTTTAATATTTTTGTTTTGAAAAACAATAGTTATCATTGTAAACCACACATAAATAAATAAACACACTAAATCACCATTCGCTGTGATGTTCACTTTTATACATACATAATAAAAACAGCTAAAAATGCTAAACCAACAGCTGAAAATAAAAATGCAAAAAGTGGATAGAAAGTTGGATCTACTGGACTGTAATATGGTGTTAATGCCATTTTATTATTATTATATCTTTAGTTTTAAAATAAAAAAAAAATGTATTTAGATCTAAATTAAAAAAAAAAAAATTAAAAAAAAAAAAAAATGAAAAAAAAACATAAAAAAAAAAAAAATTTAAAAAAAAATAAAAAAAAATATTTTTTTTTTTTTTTTTTTTTTTTTAAAAAATTTTAAAATTTAATCAGCATAGAAATTTTTTTTTTTTTTTTTTTTTTTTAAAAAAAATTTAAAAATAACTTGAGCTCAATCAATCTCTTTATTTATCATTTAATTAATTAGTTTGTTAATTAATTAAATAAAACCAATATTTTGTTGTACAATATAATCATAATCAAATAAAGTAATAATAGCAATAATAAAATAATAATATTAAGTAATATATTCAATAAAAATATTATTATATAATTTAAAAACACACGCACCCCCTTTTCCTTCATATAAATTTAATATATAGATTAATAATAATAATAATAATAAATTAAAAATGGAAGGTCAAATTAACAATAACAATGGTAGTGGGGTTGGTGTTGGCATCGAAAATCAAATGAACATGCCAAAAGTTTTAGATTTTCTTCAAACTGAATGGCTAAAATTTGAAGTAGATAAAGCTCATTGGATAGCAGAAAAAGCAGAGTTAAATGTATGGTATCATTAGCAATGGAGCAATAGTAGCATTACCAATAGCAATATCTAATATTTTTATTTATTTTTATTTAGAACCGTATTTCAAAATTAGAATCAGAAAAGAAATTATCAGAAAGACTCAAATATGATTTATGTAAAAGAATAAAAATGTTAGAATATGCACTTCAAAGTGAAAGAATGAAAAATAATAGTAATAGTAATAAAAGTAATATTAATGTAGAGAATAATGAAAGTAATATAGAGGTACCAGAAAAAAGAGAACCACCAAAGAAATCAAAAGATAATACAACAAGACTTATTATCAGAAAGTATTTAAAAGAGTTTGGATATGACGATATAATAGTACCCAATTCATTACCAAATGATTTCAATGATTTTGATAATAGTTCAAATAATGTAAATGAAAATAGTGTCAGTATAAACGAAAATACAATTCAAACAGTTTTAGATTTAAAGAATAATAGTAAATTAAGTAACTCATCAGATTCAGCGCAAATGAAACAACAACAACAACAGCAACAACAGCAACAACAACAACAACAGCAACAACAACAGCAACAACAGGATAATACTCAACAACAATCAACATATGATTTTATTTCAAATACAAATGTTAATGATTTAGCTCAATCATTAGATTCATTGTCAACTTCATTTGATTCAGAGTCACTTTTGGATAGTTTAAAACAATTAGATACTGCTTCAGATTCAAGTAATATAAGTAGTAGTAGTAGTAGTAATGGTATAAGTAATAGTACAGAATCTTTAGATAATGGTAAAAATAATGATAAATCAACAACCACCACAACCACAACTTCAACATCCTCTTCTAGTCAATCAGTTGATGAATCATACACATTTGATGAAGAAGATATATTTAATAAATTATCAAATTCAAAAGGAAGAATGAAGATTAAAGGTTTGGGTAATTATAAGAATTTTAAAGAAGCTATGGTACAAGAAATGGAAGGTAACAACGGTAGTAACGTTGAGTTTTCATTCCCCTCACCAGATCAAAATACAGAAGAAAAAATACCACAACCATCATCCTCAACCTCTTCATCATCATCTTCAAGTAGATCAAAGAAATCATTAATGGGTAGCATTAAAAAGAAATCTTCATCTTCATCTTCATCAACATTATCAGAACTAAAGGGTGGATTAGGTGCTTCAGATCTAAACGATATCACCTTAGATGATAGTTCAAAGACATCATTAAGTGACTCAGCAGCGCCACGTAATTGGAAATTAAAGCATACACTTCGTTCACATCTTGATGGTATTCGTTCAATTCAATTCCATCCAACTGAATCTTTAATGGTATCAGCATCAGAAGATCATTCAATTAAAGTTTGGAATCTCAATCATCTTGCACCAACCAAGAAATCTCCATCACCAGAGATTGAGCCAATTTATTCAATTCGTGGTCACCATGGCCCAGTTTACACTACAGAATGGAATAAGCAAAATGAGCATGAAGGCGATTTCCAATCTTTCTTCTCTGCAGGTTTTGATATGATCATTAAGGAATGGTCATTACCACCAGCTGATATCGATCCATATCATAAACATGGTTGCGTTGTAAATTATTTAAAGAGAGAATTCGTTGGTCATAAAGATGGTATCTGGGATTTGGTTTCAATACCTCAAATGTCTCAATTGTTATCAGCATCAGCCGATGGTACCATTGCATTATGGGATACTAATAGCACTGCTCAATTATATACCCTTTCTCATCCACTTGGTAAGGATCATATTCCAACTTCATTATCTTTACCAGTAACCGAAGGTAACAGAAAACTTTTAGCCGCATATAAAGATGGTTCAATTTTAATGTTTGATTTAGAAACTCAACAAATTATTCACCAATTAAAACAATCAAGCGAAAATACAAGAGGTGATGTCCAAGTAAATAAAATTGTTTCTCATCCATTTTTACCACTTGCTATGACCGGTACAGAAGATAACAAAATTGAATTTTTCGATCTCTCTTCAAATTCTATTGTACATTCAATGGTTGCTCACACAAGTTCAATTTCCTCGATTACCATTGACCCATCTGGTCTTTACCTTTCAAGTTGTTCTCATGATTCCTCAATTCGTTTCTGGGATATATCTTCAAAAACTTGTATTCAAGATTTACCTTCACATCGTCCAAAATATGATGAAGCAATTCATTGTATTAAATATCATCCAAATAAAGGATATTTCGCTTCTGGTGGTGCTGATTCTGTAATAAGAATTCATCAATAAAACAATAATAAAAATAATAATCAAGGGGTGTTGTTCAATATGGCATGGTAAAATATTCTATTTATATATTTTAAAAAAAAAAAAAAAAAAAAATAAATAAAAAAAAAAAAAAAAAAAAGATATAATGTTCATAGCAAAACAATTAAAAAGCAAAACAAAACAAAATAAAAAGAAATATAATGTAATATTAATTATAATAAAAAATAAATAATAAATAACTTTTTTTTTGTTTTTTTTACTAGCATATCCATTCACCACACCTATATTAACCCCTCTCTCACATTCATAAAAATAATTAAAATATATTATTTATTTGTGTTGGAGATACACAAATAAATATTTTTCTTTCACTTCTTTTTCTTTATTAATTTAAAAATTATCAAATTTAAATTTATAAGTTATGAAATTAATATTATTATTTTTTAGTTTATTTGTACTAATTAAAGGTCAAATATTACCAAATGATCAATTAAAAGCTGCTAAAGAATTAATTTCAACTCTATATGGTGTAACTACAGATGATGTATGCAATTTTAATGGTTTTTCATGCACCCAATTAGACTCCAATAGTGATTTGGCAACAGTTATATCTCTTCAGCTGCAATCCAAGAAATCATTAGATGGACGTGGCTATTCATCAGATAGAAAAACAATTAACAACGATTTAACAATTTTCAAAGATTTGCAATATATAGAATTGTTCGATGTCGAAATTAGTTCCAATTTTTTTTACAATTTATATAAATTAACCAAATTAAATATAATGTATGTATAACTTTTAAAGTTACTCTATTCAGTAATTATTAATAAAAACTTTTTTTTTGTTTTTTTTGAAATTTATAGTCACATAGATTATCATTTATTGCCATTAACCAAAGAATTTAAATTACCAGAGAGTTTAACTTTTATCAGTATCAAATATTTTGGGGGAAAGGTTGCAAGCAGTTTCTTTAATAGCAATTTAAATACATTAGATATTAAGAACTCTTTGAAAGGATTTGATGTAACAAATGGATCCGATATTGTTATTAATAATAAACTAACAGCATTATCATTACCCATTGTTTCAAGTAATACCCAAGCATTATTTGATTCATTAGGGGCAAAGTTAAAAAATATTTATCGTATTATATTAATTTTAGATGAATCTACCACCAAAACTAAAAAAAATATTCAAATCCCCACATTCAAGCCTAGTTCATTTTCGTCATTAAAATTATTAAATATTTACTTTCAAACTGGTTCATTAGAAAAACCAAATTTCCCATACACAATTAACAATTTAGTTGGTTTAAATCAAATTATATTTAATTCAAATCAATATACAATGGACGTCTCAAAACCTTTTATTGATTTTACCAAAATTAACCCAAGTTTATTTTTGTATGTATATAATAATTTACTCTTAATTATTTTATTTTATTAATAAATGAATTTTATTATTACAGCCGAGCAACATTTAAATGTGAATATTTATCAAGCTGTAAAAAAAAACCCTGCATTAAATTTCCAAAGAAAACTATAGTGTAAGTATTTTTTAAAATTTCATAAAATATTATTAAAATAATCTATTAATATAAAAATAAATAAAATAGTTCAGTTCAAGATTGCCAAGGCTTTGATAAATCATATGTCGAGGTTTCCCATATTATGAATAAATTATACACTGTATAGTTTGTAGTTAGTTATATATTTGTTTATTTATAACTATATAAATATATAAAAATATTAATAAAATAGAAAAAAAAAAAGATTAAATAAAAAAAGAAAAGAGATAAAGGTTATTTTTTTTTAAAAATTTTTTTATTTTTTTTTATTTTAAGAAAAAAAAATTTAAGACTTATTAAATCTTATAGACTATATAACATTTAAATTTATATCTGGGTTTTTATTGCTTGTTTGTATATACTATAATTATATCACATCTTCTACTTTTACTGTTGCTTTTTTAATATATTTTAAAAAAAATTAAAAATTATATATATATACATGGGTGGTTGATTTTAATATGAAAAAATAAGGAAAAAAAAAGAATATATGTTATTAATACTACTATAATGATACGTTATTGTTTGTTATTATTGTTTGTTTATATATTGTTATATTATTATTTAAGCAGTATAATCTTTAACTAATTTATCGAGATTTGTTTTGACGTAACTGTGGAATCTTTTAGTTTCAATTCCATCAATATAAAGAATGAAAGTTGGGACTTTTTCAACATTTTTATTTTCCTTGTACATTTCAGGGCATTTATCGTAATCTACTTTTAAAAATAAGAAGGAACTTAATTTGTTGCTGGCTTTTTCGTAATATTGTGTAAAATTATGACCTATATTTTATAATAATAAAAAATATTAATATTACAATCAATTTTTTTTATATATGTAAATTGGCCACAACCACAAAAAAAAAGATATAAAAAAAATTTTTAAAAATTTATTTTTAGAAAAAAAAAAAAATGACTGTTGGTGTGTTTTTATGTTTTAAAAAAATCAACAGAAAAAAAAAAAACATATTATAATATACTTTTAAATAATTTTTATACATACATTGAATACACCATTTAGTACTAACCATTACTAATACCCTAGGGGTTGTTCTAATTTTATTATAAGTTTCTTCTGAAGTGTTTGGTTCATAGATTGTCATTTTTTATTATTTGTTTATTTATATAATTGAAAAAAAAAATATTAATTTAATTTAAATTAATTTGATTTGATTTTATTAATTAAAGTTTAGAGTGTGATGGTGATGTTAAAAATAAATAAATTGTTTATTTATTTAATTGCTATATTTATTATTGGGAAGAAAAAACTTATTTTTAAAAAAAATAATTGTTTTTTAAAAAATAAAAAAAAGATATATATGTGAATGTATATAAATCTAAATTTTTTTTATTATTATTATTATTGTTGTTGTTGTTGGTTATTAATAATATTTTAATATTTTTGTTTTTTTTTTTTTTTTTTAAATTAAAAAAAATATTGATTAAAAAAAAAAAAAGAAATAAAAAAAAATAAAAATAAAATAAAATAAAAAATTTAAAAATAATATATAATATGTTAATATAAAAAAATTCCACATTAAAACTTGTGATTAATTTAGATATAAAAATTTAATAAGCTAAAATTGGAAAATAACTGAAAAAAAAAAAAAATTAAACATAATTTAAAAAAAAATAAATTCAATGATTTTTGTTAAAAAATGTGTGTGTTTTTATGTGGGTAGGTGTGTGTTTGAGAAAAAAAGAGGGGGGGTAAGTATATAGTTTTGTTAATTTTGAGTTTTTTTTTATGTGTGTGTGGGTGTGTGGGTGATATATATCCTACATAAAAAAAAATTTGTTAATTTTT